>NW_028262339.1:2762919-2915996 GCF_047370975.1 Nipponia nippon | reverse complement strand
TAAAAAGACTATCCCCATCTTTCTTGTAGGCCCCCTTTAAGTATTGAAAGGCCGCAATAAGGTCTCTCCGCAGCCTTCTCTTCTCCAGGCTAAACAACCCCAGCTCTTTCAGCCTTTCCTCATAGGAGAGGTGTTCCATCCCTCTGATCATTTTTGTGGCCCTCCTCCGGACCTGCTCCAACAGGTCCATGTCTTTCTTGTACTGAGGACCCCAGAGCTGGATGCAGTACTCCAGGTGGGGTCTCAGGTGAGCAGAGTAGAGGGGCAGAATCACCTCCCTTGACCTGCTGGCCACACTTCTTTTGATGCAGCCCAGGATATGGTTGGCTTTCTGGGCTGCGAGTGCACATTGCCGGCTCGCGTCCAGTTTTTCATCCACCAGTACCCCCAAGCCCTTCTCTGTAGGGCTGCTCTCAATGCCTTCATCCCCTAGCCTGTATTGATACCAGGGGTTGCCCCGACCCAGGTGCAGGACCTTGCACTTGTCCTTGTTGAGCCTCATGAGGTTCACATGGGCCTGCTTCTCAAGCTTGTCCAGGTCCCTCTGGATGGCATCCTGTCCCTCAGGCATGTCAACCACACCACTCAGCTTGGTGTCATCTGCAAACTTGCTGAGGGTGCACTCAATCCCACGTGTACGTGTACAATTTAAAAGATCTCATTCTTTATATCAAAACCCTATTGTAGTCACTGGATAATTTTCTTGTGGATAAATATCACTTGGATGGAGGAGTCTGCAGGATCAGCTTTGGTCTCCTTGCAAGTTGCCCAGGAACTTTCAGTTGGACAAAATCTGCATGCCCTAGCTTTTATGAGTTATGTTTTTTTTATTTTTCCATTATCAAGATGACCAGTCATATGTTTCATAAGTAGTTTTTTGATTAAGAATGTGGCAAACAAGCTCCATTCATCCCTTGTTTTGTTTGACACCCTTCCTGGATGCTAACACTTAATTAGTCATTGTCTGGTCTGAGGAATTTGAGTAGCTTTTTGGTTTTGTTTGTTTATTTCATCTCATCAGTAAGTAGAGCAGTGTAAGACATATCTTGAAACAGAACATGATGTGAAATGTCCATGTTGTAAAATTGCTCGTTATGGGTAACAGAAGTTAAACCATTGCACCGTTCTTAAATTCATGTTGATTGTGCGATGAGAGACAACACACTTCTAAATTACATATCAGAAAAAGAGAGGGACGGATTGAAATTGTAGCTAGGAACATCTCTGAAGTTTGAAGGTGAAATTTAACTCTCTTCTAGGAAAAAAGAAAGTATACCGTGTATTTAAGCCAGTTTCAAATAAAGCTGTCTGAAAATCAACAACTGCAGTTGTAAAGTGCTCATGCAACTGTTGTTCTGTCAGCCTAGACATATATGACCCATTCTTCCGAGCATTAGTTTTCTAGTTTGGGTTTCACTGAATAAAAATGTTAAAACAAAATTCAAGTTCTAGAAAGATTTCTACGTAGACAAAAATACCAGCCCTGTTCCCTTTTGAATGATTTGTATAAACACTTGCCACAACTCAGTCCTAAAATGTTCATTAAAGTCAGTGTCTGCTAAGCTTCACAATTTCTGGCTTTACTGTGAATATTTCCAGTTATTGCAAACTGGGTAATGGTTTTTTTCCCCTTTTACTTAGCATATTTTGCTGTAGCAATAAGCAAAGAGGCAGGTAAAGATGTTTTAAAGTATTATTTTGTTTGGATCAATTCAAGCCAAACCTTGACAGCTTGTATTTGTATGAAATCTTTCCCTTCGTATTTTTTTTAAATTAAAAGAACTTTAAAATATTTGATGCTGGAAGCTAAGCCTTTGGGTATCCACTGATAGTGTCCAAATGCGCATAGGTTTTGCACATTCAAGCATTTATAGCTGCTGTCCAGAAAGATATGCCAAATAATTTCACTCTGCTCACATATATTACAACAAAATAGTTAGAAGTAGATAAGAAAGGTGAGACAAGGCCCAGAATAATAAGATAAGAGATGAGAGATCTGGTTATTTAAAATTAGAAACAAAAATGTCATTGTTGACATGCATCTCATGAGTATTTTCTTAGCAGAAATATTTATGTAAGATGACCAGGTCTGACTGCCCAGCTGTAGGAGAGTATTTAGGTGTCTTGTAGTGCTACAGGTGTAGTGAAACCATGAGAATTAGAAAGAGCAGGTGTGTATGTGTGAGTACGTGTGTGTGTGTATCTGCAAAGAACAGATTAAATAACAGATCTTATCTTACTCAAGGTGGTTTACTGCAAAATAACTTTTTTGTTTTGTTTTGTTTTATTAATTAATCATTTGGCTTGTTATCTAGCTGCCTGGTTTTGTTGTCATGGCTACAGTTGTTTTGCCTATATACACGCATGCACAAACATACATTGTAGGGGATTTGGAGGAAGGATTTAGAGTAATTTATGGAATTTAGCCACATTAAATTAATGGGGCATTCCTGTTAGAGACCTGGCTTCAGATAGTGTCTGCCTAACCACTCTTGAGTCTAATGAATAGCAATGGAGCCTGGTATTAAGAAGTGCAGGGAATCATCAAAGGTAATAAAATGGAGATTAGACCAAAGCAGCATCTGGGAGTGAAGTTTTAAGTAGCAGACAGGAATGTGTACTAATTATTGCATTGTTAATATGTTGCATGTGTTGGTTGAGTAGAGATGCTGTGACTAAGGGCAGGCAGTAGCACAGCCAGTAGCCCCGGATTTTATCCATCACAGATTCTGTATTAAATCTCCAGCTGCTTTATAACTTTCCTAATATGACATATTCCCATACAAAACCTGTCTGTCCGACTGAGCGCACCACTTCTTTCAGATGCCACCAAATTTATGTAACAGCCTAGGACCATTTGGCTTCCTACTAAACTGGATTGAAAGCTTAGAAGAGACAGCTGGACAATGTTTCACTGCTACTAAAATATTTGCGTATACATCAGACACTCAAGTTCATCAATGTGCTTTGGTGGTTTCTTTCCTATATATACAGGAGGAACATTTAGTTGAGGTGATGTTGCAGCATTGCCTTCAAACACAGCATTTCAAGGTGTCTTTTATCCTTAGAGAAGACTGTTATTCAGTCTGTTCTTCCTTTTTATAGATCAGGAGGCCTTGGAGAAGGTATTGGGCTTTTTTCTATACAAGGTGTGCCAAAGAAATACAGAGCAAGTACATTTCACCAGCCAAAAAAACCTCTTCATCCTGAATTTTACATGTATGTTATCTGAAATATCAAAGATGTGAAATTAAGTGTAATACTAATCAACCCATTGAACAGAATAATATTTAGTGTTTGTACTTCAAGTTTTCAAAGCTATAGCGACATAAGCTAGTTAATGTTTTGGAAGCACAGGAAGCAATAAAAGTCCTGTAGTGCTTTGAATGTGATGTAGCAGGATAACATAATCAGCTTACATGTCTGCGTAAGAAATAGTCTTGAATATTAGCTGGAGTAATAGTATAGTCATAGAATCATAGAATACCAGGTTGGAAGGGACCTCAAGGATCATCTGGTCCAACCTTTCTAGCACAATCTAAACGAGATGGCCCAGCACCATGTCCAGCTGAGTCTTAAATGTGTTCAGCGTAGCAGAGTCAACCACTTCCCTGGGGAGATTATTCCAATGATTGACTGTTCTCATTGTGAAAAATTTACCTCTCGTGTCCAATCGGAATCTCCCTGGGAGTAACTTGTACCCGTTACCCCTTGTCCTCACCATGTGACTCCTTGTAAAAAGGGAGTCTCCATCTTCTTTGTAGCTCCCCTTTAAGTACTGGTACATGGTGATGAGATCACCTCTAAGCCTCCTTTTCTCAAGGCTGAACAAGCCCAGCTCTCTCAGCCTATCCTCATACGGCAGGCTTCCAGGCCTTTGATCATCTTGGTGGCCCTTCTCTGGACCCCCTCCAGCCTGTCCACATCTTTTTTGTATAATGGGGACCAGAACTGTACACAGTATTCCAGGTGTGGCCTGACAAGCACCGAGTAGAGAGGGATAATGACTTCTTTATCTCTGCTGGTGATGCCCTTGTTGATGCAACCCAGCATCCTATTGGCCTTCTTGGCTGCAGCGGCACACTGTTCACTCATATTGAGCTTCCTGTCCACCAGGACCCCCAGGTCCCTTTCCACGGAGCTGCTCTCCAGCCAGGTGGATCCCAGTCTGTGCTGCACTCCTGGATTATGTTTTCCCAGGTGCAAGACCTTACACTTGTCCTTGTTAAACTTCATAAGGTTCCTGTTAGCCCACTCTTCCAGCCTATCCAGATCTTCCTGCAGGGTGGCTTTCCCTTCCAGAGTGTCTACTTCCCCACTCACTTTGGTGTCATCTGCAAACTTCATCAGGCTACACTTGATCCCGTTATCCAGATCACTTATGAAGATATTGAATAACGTTGGGCCCAATATCGATCCCTGGGGGACCCCACTTGTGACGGGTTGCCAGTTTGAAAAAGAGCTATTTACCACCACCCTTTGGGTGCGGCCTGTCAGCCAATTCCTCACCCACTGCACAGACCACTTGTCTAGGCCATAACGCATCAGTTCCTCCAGGAGGAGGCCGTGGGGAACCGTATCGAAAGCCTTGGAGAAGTCCAAGTAGACAACATCCACCGCTCGCCCCATGTCAACCGAGCAGGTCACTATCATAGAAGGCCACCAGATTTGTCAGGCAGGATCTGCCCTTGGTGAAGCCGTGTTGGCTTTTCCCAATCACGTGCTTCATTTGACTTGTGATGGCCCCCAGGAGGGTCCATTCCATAACTTTCCCGGGGATTGAAGTAAGACTGATGGGCCTATAATTACCCGGATCCTCCCTTGAGCCCTTCTTGTAGACAGGGGTAACATTTGCCTTCCTCCAGTCCTCTGGGACATCCCCCAATCTCCATGACTTCTCGAAGATTATGGAGAGTGGCCCCGCAATGCCATCAGCCAGCTCTCTCAACACCCTCGGGTGGATGGTGTCAGGGCCCATCGATTTGTAAGGGTCAAGCTCCTGTAATAATTCATGTACTAACTCCTCCTTCACTGATGGTGGGTCTATGTTTGGATCCTCCTGGATTTTTGTTCCCAACGCCTGGGGCCCAACAGTGTTGGTAAAGACAGAGGTGAAGAAAGTGTTGAGAACCTCTGCCTTTTCAGCATTGTTGGTGACTGATTCACCTCTACTGTTTAACAGTGGGCCTATGTTTTCCTTCTGTTTCCGCTTGCAACTTACATACCAGAAGAACCCTTTCTTGCTATTTTTGACGTCTCTGGCCAGTTCCAATTCAAGCTGAGCTTTTGCTTTTCTAACTGCATCTCTGCACACTCTGGCAACGTCCTTGTAGTTCTCAGTGGATAATCATCCACTTCTCCATCTCTGGTACGCGTCTCTTTTGGTTTTAAGCAGACCCAGGAGCTCGCGGTTGAGCCAAGGGGACCTCTTGCTCCGCTTCCTTCCCTTTCTTTTATAGGGGATAAACTGGTTTTGTGCTTCCAAGAGAGCACTCTTGAAGAACTCCCAGCACTCGCTAGAGCTCCTTTATCCTCCATGGAAGCTTCCCACGGAATGCCTCCCAACTGAGCTCTGAGCAAGCTGAAGTTTGCTCTTCTAAAATTTAGAACCCTTGTCTTGGTGCTAACCTTCAGCATGCTCAGCCAGATCCTGAACTCCACAATATTGCGATCACTGCAGCCAAGGTTGTTACTGACTGAGATGTTACAAAGCAGGTCTTCTTGGTTTGTGAATAGCAGGTCCAGCAGTGCCTCCTTCCTGGTTGGCCCATCTAACAT
This sequence comes from Nipponia nippon, assembly GCF_047370975.1. Classification (NCBI taxonomy): domain Eukaryota; kingdom Metazoa; phylum Chordata; class Aves; order Pelecaniformes; family Threskiornithidae; genus Nipponia; species Nipponia nippon. Next base: position 2,910,218 of record NW_028262339.1, on the reverse strand, counting down.
TTGTAAGAGGAAACAGTCCTCTACGCGTTCCAGGAACTTGATGGATGACATGCAAGCTGCTGTATTGTTCTTCCAGCAAATGTCTGGGTAGTTGAAGTCACCCATGAGAACCAGGTTCTGTTGACCAGAAGCTTGCCTTAGTGTCCCAAATATTGCTTCATCGGCTTTATCGTCATGGTTTGGAGGTCGGTAGCAGATGCCCACTGTAAGGTCCTGCTTGGAGACGACTCCCTCTGATTTTAACCCAGAGGCATTCAGCTAGAGTACTCACAATCACCATAGTTGACTTCGATACATTCGAGGTTTTCCTTAATATAGAGTGCGACTCCTCCACCTCTTTTTCCCTGCCTGTCTTTGTGAAACAGCCTATAACCGTCCATCGCGATTCCCCAGTCATGTGAGTTGTCCCACCATGTCTCAGTTACTCCTATGATATCATAACCTTCTGACTGGCCACAGAGCTCCAGTTCCTCCTGTTTGTTTCCCAGACTGTGTGCATTTGTATACATACACTTGAGGTGGTTGCTCCTCTGGTACACATCTTGAGAGACAGCTAAGGAACATTTGTCGCCGCTCTGGTTGGCCTGACTTACTCCCCAGTTGGATATGATGGCATGAGCACTTCTGTTTTGGACCCCACCCCCCGAGTCCTTCAGTTTAAAGCCCGCCTCACCAAGTTAGCCAGCCTGTTGCTGAAGATTTCCTTGCCCCTTCTAGACAGGTGGATTCCATCCCTCCCTAGCATGTTATAGTCATCGAAGAATGCCTCATTGTCGTAAAAGCCAAAACCCTCACGATGGCACCAGCCACGTAGCCAGGAGTTGATATGCATTATGCGCCTATTTCTGGCTACCCCCTTCCCTCTAACTGGCAAGATGGAGGAAAAGATAACCTGGGCACCAATGTTTTTCACTTGCACCCCCAGGGCTTGAAAGTCTTCCTTGATTTTACCCAGGTTTCGGCTTTCAGTGTCGTTCATGCCTACATGAAATAGTAACAACGGATGGTAATCCGTTTTCTTGATGAGTTGTGGCACCCTCTCAGCCACGTCTCAAACCTTAGCTCCTGGAAGGCAGCATACCTCTCGTGACTCCCTGTCAGGTTGGCAGATGGGTGCCTCAGTACCCTTCAATAGAGAGTCACCCACTACGAGTACTCGTTGTTTCTTTTTACGGTGTCCACTGTGTGTTGCTGGTACAGTGAAGCCATCATTTTTCTCTATGAAGTCGTCTTCTTGATGCTTTTGCCATCAATATCTGTTTAAAATGCAGAAAATTCACCTGTTATCATAATTGCTGTTTGCATCGTTCTCAGTTTATGTCCTGTTCTGCTCCCAAACTTCCTCAGGCTATCTGCTATCAATGAAAAATCATAGGATTATGCCAGATGTCAAGGGAATTTGCCTCTCACACCAAGTAGCCTTGTGAAGATCTTATGGAAAATTTTTATTTGTCATGTCAGTCTGAATGTTGCCTTTATGTTAGGGAAATATTTTAATTGTTTTTAAGTTGTACAAAATGGAATTTGTCTATCAAGGGTATTTATAGGTATCAAATACGTCATGGACAGTCTGCTAATGTAGTTGTCAGTCCATGATGAAAACTTTTGGTTAGAGTGAGTGAAAAGCAGAGAGGCACTGAAGGACCTCACATCACCATCCCTTTGACCTGGGAATGGAATTGCATTTATGATTCGATCAAGAGCGTATGTCAGAAACAGTCACATTTTGTTGTGGCTCCTGTCACAGGGCCATTGAGAAAGAAGGTAGAAGGGTGCAGGCCACCAGCTTGAATATGGTAGTCTGGATGTGCCCTATGATATTTGGGATTTCCTCACCCCAGTCTTAAGCTATCCAATTACCAGATGCTGTCACACTAAAGAACTTACATTTGAAAAGAGAAAGGGGAAGTGCGCTGTAGCTCTTCTGGGTTTTGTCCATTCTCCTGTACATTTTTTTTGCCAGGCTACTGGAACTCTGATTAGGTTTTTCCTATTCTCATTTTGCTCTCAGACTCTAGTGGTAAGAAAGCGTGATTTCTTTTCCCCAACTCTGTGGATTTTGAAACATATCTTGTCGCTATGTGTTTTGCTTTGTAACATATTTTACTTTGGACACAAATACTCACCCATCTGATTCCAGTAGTAGCAGTGGCTTGGTCAGGCTCCTTGGTGCAGTGTGGGAACACTTTTGAAATCTTGAAATGTTTCCTGGGCTAGAGAGCTAGTTTCCCACCCAGCTCTCGCTAGCAGTCACATATTTATCCATGGAATCCCCATATGGCTTTGTGGGTGGTAATGTGTAGAAGGCAGCTTTCCCACCACAGCAGTTCTACCCAATACAGATTTATTTCTCTTTTGCTCTGCATAATTTTCAGTCTTAATCACTGTTAAACTTGGGCCTGGAGTTTGTATTAACTGTATGAGGAAATAGCCTATATTGAACCTTACAGCTCCTTGGATACCCATTTGTTACTTCTTGTCTTTAAAATTGGATAATTATTTTGAAAGTTTCCTCATCCTGACTAGAGGCAGAATAGAATGTACAAAATCCTGGCACCAAGACTTTCATTACAAACTCCAGCCTGGAGGCAAATTGGTGACTCTCTGAGGGTTGAAAACCTCAGCCATGCAGAAGGAGCGAAGAACTAACAAAAGCAGAGTCCTCTAGCTGACTCCTGTAGATGAGAGCACTGCAGTGCTCTGTGTATATAGCAGGGGGCAGACAGCAGTCAACTTTTGGCATCTTTGTCAGCTCTGAAGTAAGCACTCCTCAGAAATTCATGGCACAAAGGTATGAGAGCAACAGGGTCACCCTGAAATTGATAAATACCAGTTTGAAAATGTCTTCCATTATATAAAGATTGGCCTGAACCAGACTGAGTGTCACATATCATGCCCTGTGAACTTGTGAGCTGAATCCAGGAATTTGAGATATGTACCTGTCTTTTGTTATTAATATGCTCCAAGGGGCTGAGAAGTTTTTTGGTCCCAGTCCAGTAGAGACAGATCTTAGCTCAGTTAGAAGATGCCTCTCTGGCAAATATCGCTTATTCTCTTACTTTGAGGAAATATTGTTCTTATATTGTGGGGGAAAAGGTAAAGAATAAGGCATGGTTCATATATCCTATCCTCACTTGATGCCTAGGGTGTGAGAGGCATTTAATGCCCACTGTGGCCTTCCATTGCAGCCTGGTCTAAAGGCAAACGTTGTGGCTGGAGATAGCAGGCACTCGCCTCTCCTTCTCTTGTAAGGTGCATGGAATACCACTATCCCACTCCCATCATACTCACGGGGTGTAAGTAGACTGTAGGCATTACTGAGTTTTTCTTCACTTCATTGGAGGCTTCATCCCCACAGGCCAAAATTCTTTTTAAAACAGTAGTTTTTAACAATATTATATGATGATCTCATATGAAATGTAAAAGCTGTTAGAGGTGTGAGTGTCCATGCAAAAACCTCACAATGGCACACCAATACATATCATCTGGTTCAAGTCTGGAGTTTTGTTTTGAATTTTAGGATTGTCTTCAAAGTATTTTTCTCCTTTAACTGCTTAAAATTACATACTTCATAAATGCTGCTGCCTAGCATAATGAAAGTACAAACAAAACAGGAGGAAAGATCGGTTGAGTCTAAACTCTATATGGAAGTGCTAAACACTGCCATTCAGATACTGCCATTCAACTTTCTCTGATGGATAATGTTTAAGCAAAAAAGCAAATAAATAGGACCAGTTACTAAAGTACACCAAAGCAAATCAATCAGTTGTAATTCATAATTAATTTTATTTCATAATTAATTTTATTAATTAATTAATTCATAATTAATTTCATAATTAATTTTATTTTTAATTATTTTTAATTTTTTTATTTTTTAATTTTATATTTCATGTCAATAAGTTATCCCTACATTCACAACCATTAGAAAAACAAAGTTGTGAATTAAAACTATGTGCAAGTGTGTGTGTAAGCAAGCACCTAGTGAATGCAACTTCCTTTTCCCTAATAAAACAGCCAGTAAAAGAATTTGATTTGCTGCTGCTGCAATTGAAAGAAAGATTGCCCTAAATTGTGTATGTTGTTTGCAAGCTAGAGACATTAGATAGGTTCTCCTCTGTAGTAACGTTATCTTGATTTAGTCTTATCATAAAAAGAAGTACTGAATATTTTTGAAAGTACATCTAAAAGATGTGAGGCTGTTGTTTCATTGTTTCTAATTGTTTGGTGGTTTTTTTTTTATTTTCTTTGTATGAAGAAGTTAGATTCTGGGACCACAAGGGCCACTTTGCGAGGTGCTGTATGAGCACTTAAGAAAGCATAGTCCCAGCACTGTGACATTGGGAAATCTTGAAAATATAAAGCAGTAGTAGTATATGGGAAGTATTCGATGAGATTGGTGAGTGGAGAGGTGGGAGGAAATTCAATAGTATAAAGAGCAAGATACTGTTATGGGCTAGTAACAAGAATATATATTATAGACAACTATTGATTAATCTGGAAGCAGGATTTCAGCATACAGCTTCATCACAGAATAAGAATTTCTAATGTGATACAGCCATGGAAAATATAAGGCAAGACTCTAGTGTTCTGCATTAGAGATTTCCTGTAGAGGTGGAGTAATTGTGGGTCCATTCTACAAAGCACTGTTAAGAGCTTATCTGAAATAAAATGCATGATTCTAGTCAAGAAACAAATGGAAATGGGAGCTGAGGCAGACAAGAATCTGTGGATAGCTCTGCAATGGAGAGGCACAGTTTTACCAGGGAGTCTGAAAAAAACTGACTTGTTTAACCAAGGAAAAGAAAGGCTGAAAGAGGATGTAAGACTTCTCTGTTAATATATCTAAGCAGGAAGATAAATAGGAGTAACCCTACAGGTATGGAAAGAGACAAGATGACTGCTTACAATAAAAGAGACTAATAATACAGAAGAAAATAGGTAAAAACTGATCCTTTAAAAATTTTGCTGGAATTTATATTTTTTAACTGTACAATACAGGAGATTTTTGAGCTGCACTTTCAGCAAAAATCTAAGCAGGAATTAAGGTTTATCAGTTTATGAACTGAATATGTGATGCAGTTGCTTCACATAACAAGTAACTTAACTCAGTTTTACTACCCCACTCTATATTATCATGATTTAAAGCATCCAGCAGGAATATTTAATTTAAAAACAATCATTTTGCATTTGTTTTAGTCATTTTGTTGGTTCTCACTGCTTGGTACTGTTTACCACTCTTCTTGCTAACCACAAAGTATCTGCAGATCTGTATATGTGTAGCTATATGGCTTAATAAACAATTATTCGGATTCTTAGTTTTTCCTTTTTGGTTTTGCTAGAAAATGGTGGAGGATAAGTTAGTTATTTACAAGATAATTATTTACATATGGCTTTTGTCAAGCCACATTTGGAAAGAAATTAGCATGTAACTAAAAAAATTAAAAGCCAACAATTTAACATTGTTTTGTTAGTTAAATTACATTAAATGACATTATGTTGAAAACATAAAGAGTAATTTGTCAAAACATGCTTTGCATTTAGTATGAACTAATTTATTAAGCAAAAGAAGTGTATGCAGTTAGTGTACTAAACTGGCTGTTTCTGGTTACTGTTTCCTTTGGGTTTTTAGAAGTAGTAGAACTCATCTTCTGACACCTTATTTTTAATCATTTATTTATTTCCTGATACAAATTTTACTTTCTTTCAAAATCCCAATCACTTCTTAACTTTGAATGGATGACTTACTGACATGAATAAATTGAACAAATCATAATGAAGAAGTTATTTTCTTGCTAAAACTTTGATGCAAAGTGTTTCATCCATGTCCTTTACTACTCAAGTGTTTGACACCTAACTTCATTAGCTACTTCATTTAATATCATGATTTTAGTGTTAGCCTTAATATGTTGTCATACAGCTGAACATTCTCATTAAATAATATTTATTAAATGAAAAATAAACTAGATAAGTAAATATCATGTTAAAAGTAAATATCATGTTAAAAGTAAATAACATGTTAATATCGATTCTTTTTTAATTAAAACAAATCTAATGCTACAGATTTGCATTTTTCCAATTATACAAAAGAGAGACATGGTGGACAGTTTAATAATGGGGAGTGCTGTAACATTGCCTATAATAATTACTTAAGCAACTTAAATGATTCAAAACTGTCATGGCTTAATCCTGGTAGGCAGCTAAGCACCACACAGCCGCTTGCTCAGAATCGGAGAGGGTAAAAGTGACAAAACTCATGGGCTGAGATAAAGAGAGCTTAATAATTAAAAAAACAAAAAAAAACCCCAAAAACCAAAAAAAAACCAATAAAGAGAAACAAAACCAAGAAAAACAAGTGATGCAAAAAAACCCCAAAACCAATTGCTCACCACCAACCAACTGATGCCCAGCCAGTCCCCGAGCAACAGCAGCCCCGGCCAACCTCCCTCCTCCCCCGCCCAGTTTTATTGCTGAGCATGACGTCATATGGTATGGAATATCCCTTTGGACAGTTGGGGTCAGCTGTCCCAGCTGTGTCCCCTCCCAACTTCTTGTGCATCCCCAGCCTACTCACTGGTGGGGCAGTGTGAGGAGCAGAAAAGGCCTTGACTCTGTGTAAGCACTGCTCAGCAATAACTAAAACATCCCTGTATTATCAACACTGTTTTCAGCACAAATCCAAAACACAGCACCATACAAGCTACTATGAAGAAATTTAACTCTATCCCAGCCAAAACCAGTACAAAAAACAATATTGTATTCAGATTTTTGTACAACCCACTGCAATCAAAGAAATATCTGTTTATGTATGTAAGAGATCCACAGTGCATGGCAGGGATGTCCAAGCAGCTTGCAGGTATTTGAATCTCTTGATAAAGCTGTATTTGAGAGGCAGCTGCTCCCATCATTAGCTCCCAGCATTCCGAGCTTGCATGGAGACAAGATGCTGGCAGCAAGGCGAGCTGGAGCTAGGAGTCCCTGTCTTACATCAGTGAAAACCAGCATCTGCTTGTTCTTACTGATGGCATGCTTAGCCCCTAATCTAGAGGAGCAAGGTGACTAAAAACCGCCCTTGAAAAGTTACTCTGCACCTGATACACTCAGTGAGTCCTTCAAGTCTAAACGCTCAATCAGTAGATATTGATGAGGCTATTATAAAGGGATAGAGGGATGCAGGGTTGAAAGAGATTTAACATTGATTTTGAGGGAAGCAGATTTAGCACAAGAATGAACTTTTTAGATTTAGGCCAATCTTAAATGTCACTGTGCCTTTATCTTATTTGCCCACTCTACTGGCAAAAATAAAATATTACTGCAATAAACAAGGCAGAATAACGTTGCCTTGGAAGTTGTATGATGAACTGTAAATGTTCTTGTGTACTATAATATCTACTAATTCTGCAATATTCACTAAACTCTGATTTTTATTATTCATGATGTTTTCAGGGATCTGAGCCTTTTTTTCAAGTAGTAGATTGTTTCCAGTGTTGGCAAGACTTCCAGGCTGTAAAGTGAAAATATTTTATGTGGAGAAGTCAGAGAGCAAACTTGAGATTTAACTATAGCTGACGCATCTCTACTAAAACTGCTGTCACCATTGTATTTGCCAGCCCTACTCATGGTTCACAGGAAGAAAAACTATAAACTCCAGCCATTTTGTACACTCATTTTCAGATGCTGCATTTCATAATTACATTTCACAATTCCTTTTCAGGAAAGCCAGCCAAATGTTTCATTGCAATCTCTTCTTTATTAATGAAGTGTCCCTGTACAGACCAATTTTTTGATTATGCACTGGTGATGTATCTGCAGTCAGTCTGTGAGCACACTGCGTGAATACATTTCAGCCCCATGCTGAAGCACACACTGCAATGTAGTCATCAATTTCAGTTTTCATTATTTATTCTCTTTTATGTCACTTGACGGTGTTTCTGCTTATAGGATTAGTGAAAAACCATGCATTGGGATATGTGGCAGAAAATTTCTGTGGCATGGAGAGTGATGCACACATCTGCATTAACTAGCATAATATTAATCAATTATATTATTAGTAGTAGATATTATTATCTTTAGGGATATATGGATGTAAACATATGTGTTATCTGACATCACCAAAAACAAATCATGTTTTTCATAGATGTTTGCTAAAAGTTGGCTAAACACAGCTGAGCTGAAAAAATACTCATAATTAGTGAAAAGCTTTGAATACTTTATGAAAGACATTCTTCTCTGGTTCTAGCTGTTATTTCTTTTGTTTTGCCTGCCTCCAGATGGGAAATAGCTTAGACCAGATCTATCCATTAGACAACATTGACATCTGTCTTGTAGGTAGAAATATGAGAAGGGAAGATGAATGGTGTCTCATGCCTGTGCTGAAATATATCAAATTTTAAGAGAAGCAAATTCACCCTGTGCCCTTGGACTACATGAAGTATTTACAAGATGTCATTATAATTTAGCCTGCATGTATGATCCTGTAATTTTTCTACATTATTTTCCGTATAAGGAATATTCATTACTAGCTAGTGTGCTTTATAAATGTTCAATATAATTTGAGGGTATGAACAATTTGATAGCTATGCAACAATTTGGCTTCTGATGGGAAATATACCAGGGATTTCGCATCCAGTTAGATGTACTTCAGAGTTCAGGAATACAGTTCTAAATTATATGTGAAATGCTCAATATATATAAGAAGCCTTCATAAACAGTATTTCAGTAGCTAACATTCATATGGTTTGATCTATATTTTTACATCACAGACATAGTGAGGTATGTATATATACAATGATATATATGTTTAGTACATATGGAAAAATATACATGTATATACATGTGAAAAAAAATTTTTCCTACACACACTTTAATGTTATGAACAAGATAAATGTAGATACTTGCAAAGTTAGATAAAGATTTGACCTCTATCAGTTTAGTTTTGTTGCTAAACCTAAAAGTAATTTGTTTTTCTGGTGTCTTTTAAGTAAAGGGACATGTAAAACTGTTCACGGCAAATTAGTCTTTACAACCAGATGCCAGTTTATAAATACTATCTGAAGACATGATAACATAGGAACAAAAGTGGAAAGATCATTGGTCAACTGGACCAATGGCCCACAAAAAAATAGCATCTAATGCAGGAGAGTGACTAAGCACAGAGAATCAAAATGAGTCTGTCCTGTTTTCAGCTGGAATAGAGTTAATTTTCTTCTTAGTAGCTGGTATACTTAGCTATACTTATGCTATATATCTTGGATGTCATCTGTCTGGACTGGATGTTATCTATCTGGACTTCTGTAAAGCCTTTGACACAGTCCCCCACAACATCCTTCTCTCTAAATTGGAAGGATATGGATTTGATGGGCAGACTGTTCGGTGGATAGCTAACTGGCTGGATGGTCGCATCCAGAGGGTAATGGTCAACAGCTCAATGTCCGGATGGAGACCAGTGACAAGTGGGGGCCCTCCGAGGTCCATCCTGGGGCCAGTACTGTTTAATATCCTCATCAATGACATAGTGGGATCGAGTGAACCCTCAGCAAGTTTGCAGATGACACCAAGCTGAGCAGTGCAGTTGACACACCTGAGGGACAGGATGCCATCCAGAGGGACCTGGACAAGCTTGAGAAGCAGGCCCATGTGAACCTCATGAGGTTCAACAAGTGCAAGGTCCTGCACCTGGGTCGGGGCAACCCCTGGTATCAATACAGGCTAGGGGATGAAGGCATTGAGAGCAGCCCTACAGAGAAGGGCTTGGGGGTACTGGTGGATGAAAAACTGGACGCGAGCCGGCAATGTGCACTCGCAGCCCAGAAAGCCAACCATATCCTGGGCTACATCAAAAGAAGCGTGGCCAGCAGGTCAAGGGAGGTGATTCTGCCCCTCTACTCTGCTCTCCTGAGAACCCACCTGGAGTACTGCATCCAGCTCTGGGGTCCTCAGTACAAGAAAGACATGGACCTGTTGGAGCAGGTCCAGAGGAGGGCCACAAAAATGATCAGAGGGATGGAACACCTCTCCTATGAGGAAAGGCTGAAAGAGCTGGGGTTGTTTAGCCTGGAGAAGAGAAGGCTGCGGAGAGACCTTATTGCGGCCTTTCAATACTTAAAGGGGGCCTACAAGAAAGATGGGGATAGTCTTTTTAGGAAGGCCTGCTGCGACAGGACAAGGGGTAATGGTTTTAAACTAAAGGAGGGTAGCTTTAAACTAAGCACAATAAAAAAATTTTTCACGATGAGGGTGGTGAAACACTGGAACAGGTTGCCCAGAGAGGTGGTAGATGCCCCATCCCTGGAAACATTCAAGGTTAGGCTGGATGGGGCTCTGAGCAACCTGATCTAGTGGAAGATGTCCCTGCTCATTGCAGGGGAGTTGGACTAGATGACCTTTAAACGTCCCTTCCATCCCAATGCATTCTATGATTTTATAGTGCTGTGTTTTGGATTTAGGATGAGAATAAAGTTGATAACACACTGATGTTTTAGTTGTTGCTAAGTAGTGCTTACACTAGGCAAGGACTTTTCAGCTTCCCATGCTCTGCCAGGTGCACAAGAAGCTGGGAGGGAGCACAGCCAGGACAGCTGACCCCAACTGACCAAAGGGATATTCCATACCATATGATGTCGTGCTCAGCATATTAAGCTGGGAGAAGAAGGAGGAAGGGGGGGACATTCAGAGTGATGGCATTTGTCTTCCCAAGTAACCGTTACATGTGATGGAGCCCTGGTTTCCTGGCGATGGCTGAACACCTGCCTGCCGATGGGAAGTAGTGAATGAATTCCTTGCTTTGCTTGCACGTGCGGCTTTTGCTTTACCTATTAAACTGTCTTTATCTCAACCCATGAGTTTTCTCACTTTTACTCTTCCGATTCTCTCCCCATCCCAACAGGGGGTAGTGAGCGAGCAGCTGTGTGGTGCTTAGTTGCCGGCTTGGGTTAAACCACGACAGTCCTTTTGGAATTGACTGCTCCAGGGGTGGAAACACAGCCCCACGTTGGGCGTCAAAAAGGACTGTAATGGTTACTTGGGAAGACAAATGCCATCACTCCAAATGTCCCCCTCTTCAGAGCTAACACATTGCATGCTGAGCACCTAGAAATCTGTGGTGCTAATCCCGTTATGCTAACCACAGTTCAAATACAAAATAGGAGACAGTTCTTCTGAACCATGTGATGGCATTAAACATATTATTTGCCTGGTTTTTATTTTTGGTCAGATACAGTGTAACACCTCTAAGGGTGTTACATTCACATCAAATTATTTAGATAAATCAGTGCAGGCCCCTAGCCTGCGTGGGAGTTTGTCACACAGGCAGGGCTGCTTTCTCAGATGCTGAGAGGTCTAACAAGTTGACAAATCACGTTTCCTTTTTAAAAACTCTCTGTACTGCCTCAACTGTTGCAAAACCTCCGTAGTGTTGTTTTAATTGTTCTGGTAAGTGACGTTACCCAAGTTTCTCTAGTCACAAACACTAGTAAATTCCAAGGATTTCAGAAGAGCTGTTTTCAGTTTACACTGTGGTATTTTCCTTCCTCTCCAGCATGCAAACTCCTACCTCCAGCACCTACACATGTGATTTTACATGTTGTTTCTGCACATCATACATATATATTACTTTGAGTTTTATTGTCACAGATGTTCAAAAAAACTGTATTTGAAACCAATGCTTGTTTGAAGGAAATGAATGCTGTTGTGGTTTAACCCCAGTTGGCAACTAAGCACCACACAGCTGCTCACTCACCCGCCCCCAGTGGGATGGGGGAGAGAATCGGGGAAAAAAAAAAGTAAAACCCGTGGGTTGAGATAAGGACAGTTTAATAGGACAGCAGAGGAAGAGGGAATAATAATAATGATAAAAGAATATATAAAACAAGTGATGCACAATGCAATTGCTCACCACCTGCTGACTGATGCCCAGCCCGTCCCCAAGCAGCAGTCCCTGCCTCCTAACCAACTCCCCCCAGCTTATATACTGAGCATGACGTCATATGGTATGGAATAGCCCTTTGGCCAGTCTGGGTCAGCTGTCCTGGCTGTGCTCCCTCCCAGCTTCTTGTGCACCTGGTAGAGCATGGGAAGCTGAAAAGTCCTTGCCTAGTGTAAGCACTGCTTAGCAATAATTAAAACATCAGTGTGTTATCAACATTATTCTCATCCTAAATCTAAAACACAGCACTATACCAGCTACTAGGAAGAAAATTAACTCTATCCCAGCCAAAACCAGGACAAATGCCAAAGTTACTTTAGTTTAAGTGTAAGTCAGTATTCACTATATACCTAGAAGTAATTGTAGATGTGTTGCTTTGTTTACAATACTGATTCATCCTGTGGTTTCAGGCAAAGCAACACAGGGAGAATGGAGGATAATCTTAAGGGGTAAAGATGGTAGAATTAGACACGCTTTCTATTTATCTCAAAGGAGCAAACATACTAAATTTTGATTTTAAAATTAAAGCATATACTGACTAGATAAATCTAAGAAGTTATTGGTTAACTTAATTAACTTAAAAATATGTACACTTGGGGAAGGAGACTCTGAAAATGCCTTGCCTCTTGGATTTTGCAAGTTATGTTCTCTCTTCCCCCTCCACCTCCTTTTGTGGGGTGATATTTGACAGTGGCTTCAAATTTTTGCATCTATTTCTACCTTTCCCAGAGTGTTACCTACATTTAGTAGTTCCTTCATACATAAGTTATGTATATCCCTTTTGTAAGGAGCAATGGTATTCAAATCTGGTTGTAGGTAAAATAATTATTTTTATCTTGAAAGAAATTTTTGCATGCTTAGGGTTTTCTGCTTTCTTCTGGCTAAACTTGCTTGTTACATTTCATTTATAGAACTGAATTTTTCACAATAAATCTTATAGCCAGTATACAGCTTGTATACTCCTGATGTGTCCAAGCATCTATACTTTGTTTCCACCACCCTCATTTATTTTTCCTGTGGTAGATAAATGGTCAACAACTATCAAAAAATATTTAGTGATCTTAGCTCAGATATTATAGCATTTCTTATAAATAAAGTTATGCTAAAACTGTATGTGGCAGTTCAAAACTGCTAGGAAGCTTTTGTTACAATTCAGCCTTTATATAATATGTTTTCTTTGAACTTGCACTGTAGTGGGGAAGACAAGGAAAAGGCTCTACTGATATTTGAAACACATCAAAGGCTTAAGCGACTAAACATGCAAGACATGCTTTTGTTAACCTGTGCTGTATCTCATTTCACCATCTTTAGCAGCATATACAGCTTCATGATTTGAGAGACTTACTGTTTTGCTGCTTATTGATGTGAAAATTTGATACAGTAGGAAACACTTGTTTCTGGAGTTTGACTGCTTATATATCCCAGCCTATTGCATTTCCCACAAAGAGAATAGTAACTTGCACTTTGAGCATAACTAATCTTTGGCTAATCATATATCCCATTATATTATATATTTATTATTATATATTAGCATATATTTATATAATATATAAATTATATATTATATTATATGATATAATTATACATTATACTTTATATACTATATCCATCATTATATATTATTATATATTTATATTTATTATATTTATTATAATATTTATTATATTATATATTTATATTATTAGTCTTGGTTTAGACACATCAATATATGGAGAATCTTCATTTTTCTTTGATAGCTGGTATCAAAGGCTGATCAAATTTTTTAATTAAAATTTTGTGCTTTCTTTCTTAATGAATTTTCCTGGCTTAAACTTCTACAAATTGATCTCTGCTCAGTCTCTGAGTATTTTACATTAGGCAGTCACTGTTTTTTTTTTAAAAATGAGCAGAAACCTCAACACAGAAATAATCTTAGAAGTGAGGAAAGTTTGCCAGTATGACTGTAACAGCAAATCTTTCCTAACATAGGACCAACTTTAGACTTGAGTTCTGAAATTTGAGTTGGAAACAGAAAGGGAAAGGGAGTTTGGATCTCCCTCTTCCTGCATGTGGATAGCCCCAGCTGCTCTCCCTCTCGAACTCCTATATCTACCAGCATCTGACTTCCAATATTTTTTCTTGAAGTAAAACAATAATGACGGTGATGATAATCTAATAAATTGGCTAATGAATACGAAATAAATTGACTAATGAATGCTGCCCTCTGCTGCATAGACTCTAGGGTATGCATAGGTCTAGCCTGTTTACACTTAAAGACAATTCTTCCTAAGTTCAAGCGACAGAGACCTGTTATAGCAGGAAAATCTGGGTCCTATCCCCACTTCTGCTTTGTAACCACAAATTTGTTACAGTACTTTACACATACTGCTTTTCATTTGTAGACCTCATTGAAAATATTCATCTCTAAATATTCCCAGCTTTCCTCCTCTTTCAGAATATGATATACCACTGGGATTTCCTTATCTTGTTTTAAATGAAAATGGGCATGGACTAAGACTGTCAGGTTTGGTTTATTCCATTATAGTTAAAGTAGCAGCCTTTAATCATTAGCAGCAATATTAGTGCCACAACAGTGTTTACATCTCAAATATGCTTCTAATTTTCCCAGTCAAAGGCAAATTGTTGGTGATATCTTAATTTTTTTTTTTTATGTAGCTAATACCAAAATACAAGGTTATGATCTTGATCTGAATATTTCCCAGATGTGTGGTAAGGTGAAAGGTGGAACAGGTAACAGAACTTGACTTCCTATGCGTGTTAGTCTAAGTTAAATGAATTCTAAGTCAGGCATAATTAGAGAATGAGACCCCCAGAAGCCTTCATCTTCACAACTGTTTGAGATGAAAGCTTAGCACTTGGGTGGATGTAACATAATCCACATGTTGGAAGAGAAAGCAGAATCAGCTGTCACTGTATTCTTGCATATGTTTTACAGTACCCCATTAGCCACCTTCTTGTCAGAAGTCAGTGATCTTCTCCAAGCTTAATGCTTCTAATTAATTTTCAGTGGAATCAGGACCAGATTCTGAATCTGATGCCAGTTCTACCACAGTGACTTCCACTGAGGTTTCAGTTTGCATATGGCAGATCCAATTTTGGAAGAGATTGTAGATAGAGATGGATTCTAAGGATCCTCAGTCATGGAAGTCACTTAACTCTTTTCCAGGATGGCCACGTGAAAGAGAACATAGATACCAAAAAGAAGAAATAGAGCAACTTAATGAAACTTTGAAGTTGGCCCTGTTCTGAGCAGAGGGGTTGGAACAGTTGACCTCCTTTTCCAACCGAAATTATTGTATGAATCAAAAAGGCATCTGGAAATCTTTTCTATGTCCCACAACACTGGAATTTTTAAGCTGAGAATCAGAGATTGATATTCAAATCAGTTCAAACTTTGCTCTTATTAAACATTGTAGTCTCACTGGATAAAACACTGAAATAGAACTCAGATACCTGAGTCCTATTTCAAGCTTTGCTATTATTCTGCTAGGTCACTACTGCAAAACTGTCAGTCTCCTGAACCAATGAGGTTTACTGGCTTCTCAAACTGATCTTACTGGCTCTGATACCTAATGATCCTGGAATGAGGGTCACACTCTTTCAGGGTATTGTAATATGTATACTAATATGTACGTAAAGGGGAAATAGCATTTAGGGGTATGTCTGTTAACAGTAAACAGGTAATACCCTGTTTTTAATGTATATGATAATAAATATTTTATGAGGGCTGAGTAGGAAGACATTATACAGTGGTCCTATAACAAATTCATCAGTGATTTGCTTTAGCCCACTTGTTACTAAGAGGTAAGCCGGATTTCTTGAAGTAAGGTTTATGCATTTATGCTAGTTGTCTTCTCCTAATAACTTTTGCATCTGCTGGAAATTTTCATTCAGGTTTGTTAATAAATAGCTTGGAGGTTTCATGTAAACAAAGATATAGCACTTATGAGATAATAGGCAAGCAAGCAGAGGAGAGACAAATTATTAGTTCTACACTAAGAAAAACGGTAGATTTAATCAACCACAGGCCACAGATCTGCAAGAACATTTTTTGTTAGTTTTCAGAGCTTTTTATATTTTGTCAGAAGCAGCACAGCAATAAGGAATTTCTGAAGTATCAGCTGATGATTACAGTATATTTTGGGACAGTACTGATCACTGGCTCTACACGTCATGCATTAACTAAGAAGAAGAGATAAGGCTTCATAAATTAGAGCATACTGATTATTAAAATCTTTCTATTTCTGAGCACTGGACTTAAGATGTTTTCAAAGAAATAATGGTGAACCAGCAGAGAACTGTGCCAGTCTGGTCACTTATTGATTCATCTGACATCTCTTGTTAAAATAAGATTTAAGGAGGAAGGATATATCTGGCATAAACTTAGGTCAGGCTGTGGAAACTTCCAGTCTTCCTGACTGTGGGTAGTCTGCCTCGATTTGGGAATGTGGCCATGGATCTCCCTTTCATGTGTCTCACACCACTGGAATTGTTATGTTAGAAATCAGAGATTGACATTCAAAGAGTTAAGATCAATTAGAAAGGTCTGTGTGATTGCTGAGGTCAGTGGGTGCTGGGTCTTGTCAGCTGACATTTGCAGCAGTGGCACTGAGAGCTTTGAGATCCTTCAGGCACTTTGCTAGAACTCCTTGCACCAGAACTGTTCCACTTTGATAGTAGAGAATTGAGAAGGTAGTTTTCCAACTGGGATTTCTTCATCTTGGTCTTATTAAAGATTTTACAGAGCACTAGCTGTTGCTTAGTATGTACATGAAACATATGGGACATGAAAATTATAAATCACTTGGAAACAGTGTCAGTAATATATTGATGTTACTCTATTGTCATAAAGAAGGAAATATTTGCGGTATAATTTCTATCCTGATACAAACATTTCTTTTCATCTTTCTACCAGAGACTGGTTTTGTTATCTTCTGCTTTCTCCGAGGGCTTTCATTTTTTCATAGGCAGCTGACAATGCAACTGGTGGGACTGAGTGGGGTCAGGCAGTCCAATTGCTTTGTAGTGGCATGGAAGTGAATTATGATTGTCCAGATGCATGACAATAGATTTAGCAGTGTCTTGTAACTGTTGATTATTGTGTTAGTTTATACACAGCAAGGAGCTCCCAGAGCATGGTCTTGGCACACACGGATTTCAAAACAGCAAAATAAATAAAGTAAATAAATAGACTGACAGTTTAAAGGCAGCCACCGTGATTCTTAGTATATGTTTCAACTTACTCTTTTTCTATCAAGATGTTTTGTTAGTGGCTACCACAAGGAGAGAGGAGGAGATTACAGTGTGGGCTTGAGGGGAAAAAGAAGCACCACGAAAATGATGAATAGAAAAAAAATGTTTCACCAGAGGTGGGCAGAGGAACATGGGCATTGAGAATCAAATTTTCAGATGTGGTTCTGTGATCTTCATGCCTTGCTTTGTAGAACACTTGCTGTCTATGAGCCTGATTTGTGAAAGGAGTCCCACAAATTTTTAAGTCTTGTAGGAACTACAGTTGGGAGTCCAGCTTTCATATACTGAATCCCAAGTTCTGTAGGATTTACCAGTATACAAGCTCAGTGTTTATTTTTTTTTAAGTAGAGGTCCCTTCAAATTTCAGTATAACGGGCCTAGTACTGCTGTCATAATTATGCTTTTCATTACAGAAATAAATAGATGTCTTATTTCTAAACACCACTAACTACAGTGTTTGGGTGATTTCTAATAAAACAAAAAAGAATTATGGTTAGTATTGCATTTAATCATATATCAATTAGAATCAATTAATAAGCACAAACCTGCAAATGAAGAACATGAGAATGAGGGGTGTAACGTTCACAATTTAGAGGCAAGTTTATACATCATCTGTAAAGACTATGCACTGTGCAAAGATTTATGGTCTTGAAGTTTTAGTGAGACAAAGCTAAATGATCACACTCCTACTCTCGCCTAGAGCTACCACATACCTGAACTGACCTCTTTGGCTGTGTGGGGCTTTTAATGATTCTTTGCATTTCTTTTGGAATTCCAATGCATTGATCAGAAATATCATGCAGCAGTTCTGACTGGGTAACCAAAAATCTTTAATATTTCTCACCTGTACACCATACACGCTGTAAGTCCATACATTTCTGGAATTGTTGGACTTCCTATGCAAATACTGTACAGAATACTGCTGTGTAGCACAGGAAGTCCAACATTTTCAGAAACATTTGACTGACTTCTTGTATGTGGAAACACAGCTTTATAGGGCTGGAAGAAATCTCAAGAGATCATGTGGTGCATCCCCTTGTCCCACAATGTACATATGATGATACCTATTATCAACTCTGCCAGACGCTTTTGTCACCTGCTCTTAAAGACTGCACACACTCCAAAGCATCTTTAATGAATACAGAGAGTTTTCACCACCCTTATTAAAATCTTTTCTTAATATCCTCTCTTACTCTTCTGTGCTGTTGAGTCCATTTCTGTTGCCTCTTGCATGGAATATTCCCCTCCTCTTTCCAGATATTTTTTAAGTATTTGAAAGTTACTGATGTGCTTTCTCTTCCCAAATATCCTCTTCTTAAGATAAACAGGATGAATTTATTTAGTTTTCCATTGCAAACCATATTTCTAGACCTATGGCCATGCTAGTTGCTCTTCTTTAGACATATCTTAAAATGAGCATAGAGCCCAGATGAGGCCTTCCAAGTGCTGGATGAAGTGAAAAGATTTTCTTTTGTGTTTCACACGCTATATTCATGTTTAGACGTGTTAGGAAGATGTTTGCTTTTCATGTCATTCACTCAAGCCCAGGTTGTGGACCACTAGCCACCCAGAGGCTTTTCTGCAAAATGGATATCTCATTCTTCTACATCCTGTATTTGTGTTTCCTCAATACTTCATTTCATTTTGGCAGTGAATCATTGAGAATGAGTCTCTAAATATGCTTTTCTAGCCTGTTTTTCAACCCGCTTAAAATACAGTTTTATATGAACTTAGTGTATAATAATAATGTAATGTGATAGTGTCAAAAGCCTAACTACATAGCTCTTTTCATGATATGACCTGTTATGTTGTCATAAAATGAAATTAGATTTGACAGAATTTGCTCTTTATAAATTTTTGTTGTCTGTTTCTCTGCTTTCTTCCATTTCCCTATATGAGGGGATGTATATGTAAGAAATAAAGGGCAACCCCACCTCTTCAGACTAAAGGTCAGTCTGGTTTCCTGTCTATGACAGTAGCAGTAGCAGAAGCCTGAAGAGGAGTAGAACAAGCATATAGTGATAACTGCCTATTATACTTTCCTAGTGTCCATCAGTATGGAATTCGGAGACTAATGATGGTACCTATTTACTTGTTGAAGGAACATATTTTTGGAATTAATTGTTCCGATTGCTTTTCAGTTCATGCAAACTGACATCCCACCAATGACTGCTGTAATCTAACAAGTGTGAAAAAATACCTTCTTCTGTTTTAAACATCTGGCCAATAATTTCATTTGAGAGACAGTGCATAGTTGTTCCTTCTTCACTTTCTCAAGGTTGCCTACAATTTTATAGATTCCCCCTCCTCAAGCCATTTCTGTTCCACCCTGCAAAGCCCTAGGTTTTAGTCATCCCTCAAACAATAGTTAATCCTTATTTCTGATCATGCATGTTGCCCTTTCCTGTAGCTTTTCCAGTTCTACTCCATCTTTTATGAGATGAGAGACTAGGGCAGCATGCGTGTTCAAAATGCAAGCACAGATGGATTTAAACTTTGTTGCTATATTTTCCATTTCCTAAACATTCCCTACTCCTTTCCTGTACATTACTAATTTTTGTTTTGTTATTTATTATAAGACTGAGAAGTGATAGCTGGGCCGTAAGCCATTCTGTAACGCATTCCATGTTTATGAACCTAACATTACTCTTCCCTGTATGCATCACTTTACATTAATCTACATTGAATTTTATCTGGTATTTTATTGCCCTGTCAGCTTGGATCCTGAGATTCTTCTGCAGTTACTCCAAGTTCCCTTTCAGATTTACTGTCCTGAATAGTTTAGTATAATCAGCAGGGTTTGTCATGGCAGTATTCACCCATTACTGCAGATCATTAATGAATATGTTGAGCACAGACAATGCCAGGACTTTGCTGATTACTTTCCTGGGAAAACTGATTTCTTTTATTCCCTATTTTTAATCCGTTACTTATTTATTTATTGTTATCTATACATGAGCTACACAGCATGTGTATAGAAAAGATGATGCTTCCTGGAATATAATTGTGGAGTTGGTTCATGCACAAGCAATAAGACACTGTACATAGAAAGTTTTATATTTATTGTCTGTGCACAGGCTGTACAAGCAGCACATGCACCATAGCTCTGACATTTCTCAGAAGTGTCTGTCTTCACATGCAAAATCCCAGACAAAAATATGGCAGCTCTGTTCTTCAACTCCTCATCTCCATAGCTGTCTAAAGCTAGGTCTACACCATCAAATAACTTATCTTCCCAGGTAGCTTTTGGATCCAGCACTCTTGACCCTTCACGCTGCACATATGTTAGTTCAGTCTTAGCTTTTTTTTGACATAAACTATTTCCTCCTGAGATGAAGCTCCACAAAATTCTCAGCATAGTTCATTGCAGGCACCACTCCTGAGAGGGAATATGGACAAGACCAAGCCAGGCTTGGTTCCTTTGGTTTTATACACTCTCATGCCAGGCCCTGCAAGAGGATGTCTATGTAACCTTGGCATCAGACTATACAAACAGCACACTGGTGGGCTGCCACACCATCTTCACAATATGTCAGACAGAACAGAAAAAACACAGATATAGCTGAGGGCTATGGGTAAAGTCTCTAGATGTAATCATCTGAGGAAAATTGAACCAAGCACTCTCATGGATGCACCAGACAACTCTAGAAGGTGTGAATATGATTGTTAATCAGTTTTCACCAACTGGCCTAGGGGCCAGATGCTCTTTGCAATGTTAGACAGTAGTGTAAGTGAAGGTATCTCTGAGCCTGACATAAAAATACATAGAGAAGATGGGAGGTTCTTTGCCTGCCCTCTACATGTCCCCTGACAAGGATTCTGCTGGGATCACAGCAGAAATCAGAGTCACTGTCAGTTGAGTGATTGATTGAAGTTGATTTGGACTTCGTGCTGTTCGACTCCAGTAAACAGAAACCCCGATTTAAATACAGAAGGTTGAGTAGAAAAGGTGGAAAGAATGTATCAAACCTTCTGAATCGTACTGTCCATTAACTGTCCCAAGCATAGTTTTGTGAGTATTTGTTCAAAAGACTTACAAATTTCAAGGAAAGGGAAAAGCAAAAAGACTTCAGCAACTCAGGCTAGGGAATCAGAGTTTGTATAAAAGGACAAGACATGAGGTGCAAGCACGTGCAATTAGATCACATAATCCTGTGTGCAAAACATGCTTGTTAGCTGCTATCTGAGGATGTCAGCAGGCAATATGGGAAACAATATAGAAGGAGACTTGAAGATAATGAAAGCAGAAGGATGTGAAGTGATTGTGCTCTGCAGATCAGCCTTTTAAGTTTCTGTGCAAGATTGATGATTTTGTCATCCTGCTTTTTGATGAGGTGTTGAATGAATGTTTAAGATGACAGCACTTATCACTGCTCATCAGAGACTGAAAAATCCTGTTTGTACTAGAAGACTGAAGATGCCAGGTTAGGAGACAGTCAAGTATTAAAGATGAAAACACTGTGAAAGACATATATCAGGTGCTTGGACTATAGCGGGCAATAGTTTACATCTGTGTGCTAGAGTACAGACCTTGTTACTTGCTTTAGTGTTTCAGCATACCTTTGATGTTGAAGTGTATAGAATATGTAAGACAAAGTACAAATCTAGCATTAAAAAATGAGAAGCTGATCACATAGCATTATAACAAGAATAATACATGCAGTTATTGAATGGTGTCTTTTTGATTGGTTGTAATTTAGGATGAATTAAGTACACAGAATTGTCTATGTCAGGGAAAACAAAAAACGAATGGGCAAAACAATGAACTGGTGATCAGAGGTCATCTAGTTCTTTTCAGTTGCTAAACTATTGACTTTAACATCTTATACAGTAACAACTTGCAATTAATTTCATAGTCCATTCATTTTGTCTCTTTATTTACTCCAAGATTGTCCAATAACAAATGTCAATATTAATCGTTTCTCTCAATAAATATTTTGTCTGAAAAAGTTTAGACAATAGTTTGTTTGCAAAGCACCCACCGGGGTTATGAGCTACTCATAATCCATGACTGGTCATCTTAAATCATACACAACATTGACCCAAACTATTTAAATAAGAGCATTAGAATCAGAGACCTGCCTTTTATTTTACCACATCCAGGTCAGTCAAGAAAAGAATTTGGGGAGAAAAAAAAGCTACAAGGGACAAATAACAGTAAGGAATTTTAAGATATACTGAAATACTGTTTGCAGTCATTTTCTTAATACTGATCACCCATACCATGCAGCTGCCCTAATCTACACTTCTCATATGTTCATTCTGTCCCCACAGTCATTATTAAGTTTCCTTAAAAAAAAGTGATTATTGTGACCAAGCAATATTAGGAATATTTGTGGCATTGTAGAAAAAAACTGCTGAAAGTGTTGATAAGTAACTGCCACCTAAGATAATTATGTGAAAAAGAGCTATCATTATAGCTGTCCAGGGGTAGTTTGCATTATAAACATGTGGAACCCATATTTTAAAATACCATGGATTCCTTTTTCCTGTGTGAGGCAAAGAAAGACAGGCATAGATCATTAGAACCAACAACTAATTGATGTGGTGGATTAGTGTATTTGGCAAGTTTCTGATTTGCAGAGAAAACACTAAAACATCCTTTTTTTTTTTTCCGGAGAAACGTAGCAGTAGCAGGATACTGCTAGGAACTGTACCTAGCCATGGTCCCTTAAAGAAGAGCCTGCAGAACTTTGTGATTTCCTATTTTACTCCAAAACTAGGTCACTGTGCCCATACAGATTTAGGAGAGGATCCTACCTGCCACAGGCAGTGCAATGCACATTCCCAAGCTTTGTGGTACAGTTATGCAGTGAGTTTCCCCTATGTCTCCCACCTTCCACAAGAAGATAAGTATCTGAGACTAGCAAATGAGAGACCATATTTTTCCAGTCCTGTTGTCTTGCATAATAGGGAGACAAATTGAGATCCATCATAAGAACAAACGAGGCCCAAAATTAAACATAACTGTTTAAAAATAAAAAAAAAAAACATAACATTTTGATGTGCAGCTGAGCAGCCTTAGCTAGAACAACAGCTACAGTATGTGTCAGACAGTCTCAGTAAGAGGCAACAAACCTGTCATTTGGATAAAGATTGTTGAGAGACAAGTAGCAGAGACTATCTGCAGCACACTGAGTTTCATAAATGTGGTGGGTTGACCCTGGCTGGATGCCAGATGCCCACCAAGCTGCTCTATCACTCCCCCTCCTCAACTGGACAGGGGAGAGAAAAATATGACGAAAGGCTCATGGGTCAAGATAAGGACAGGGAGATCACTCACCAATTACCATCACAGGCAAAAGAGACTCGACTTGGGGAAATTAATTTAATTTATTGCCAATCAAATCAGAGTAGGATAATGAGAAATAAAAAACACATCTTAAAACACCTTTCCCCCACCCCTCCCTTCTTCCCAGGCTCGACTTCACTCCCAATTTCTCTACCTCCTCCCCCCGAGTGGCACAGGGGAATGGGGAATGGGGGTTGTGGTCAGTTCATCACACGTTGTCTCTGCCACTCCTTCCTCCTCACACTCTTCCCCTGCTCCAGCGTGGGGTCCCTCCCATGGGAGACAGTCCTCCATGAACTTCTCCAATGGGGGTCCTTCCCACGGGCTGCAGTTCTTCATGAACTACTCCAGCGTGGGTCCTTTCCACGTGTCCTTTCCACGGGGTGCAGTCCTGTAGGAACAGACTGCTCCAGCATGGGTCCCCCGCGGGGTCACAAGTCCTGCCAGCAAACCTGCTCCAGCGTGGGCTGCACTCTCCACAGGCCCGCAGGTCCTGCCAGGAGCCTGCTCCAGTGCGGGCTTCCCCACTGGGTCACAGCCTCCTTTGGGTGCATCCACCTGCTCCAGTGTGGGGTTCTCCACGGGCTGCAGGTGGATATCTGCTCCACCATTAACCTCCATGGGCTGCAGGGGGACAGCCTGCCTCACCAAGGTCTTCTCCACGGGCTGCCAGGGAATCTCTGCTCTGGTGCCCGGAGCACCTCCTCCCCCTCCTTCTTCACTGACCTTGGTGTCTGCAGAGTTGTTTCTCTCACATATTCTCACTCCTCTCTTCTGGCTGCTGTTGCACAGCAGTTTTTTTCCCTTCTTAAATATGTTATCACAGAGGTGCTACTACCATCGCTGATTGGCTCAGCTTTGGCCAGCGGAGAGTCCATCTTGGAGCCGGCTGGCACTGACTCTATTGGACATGGGGGAAGCTTGTAGCAGCTTCTCACAGAAGCCACTTCTGTAGCCCCCCCCCCAAAAAAAAACCTTGCCACGCAACCCAGTACAATACGAAGTCTCACAACTTTCATACAACATCTCATAGGGATACCTTTTTTCATCTGTTTGTACATACTCTGACTGCTTTAGCACTCAGGCTCACTTCTGTCTGCTCATACCTGTCAGTGCCTAAGTAGTGATTGGCTCCATTTAATTATAATTTGTGCCCCATTTGTGAATATATGTACTGTATCTGCTAGGAGCTTCTGACTGAGCAGCAGCTGACTGCCTGAGCGGTGAAGACCTGCCTTTCCCGAGATTGCAGGTGATGGACAACTACTTCTCCTGGCAGTCACCATGCGTTTGATTGTTTCTTCTGCAGTGCCACTGCCTATATATTATTCCTTGTGTGTTAGACTGGGCAATAAATGGAACAGCCTTAACTCCATCCAGTTTCTTCCACTGTTATTCACATTGAAACTTATACAAATAGTAAAATGCAGGAGGTGACCATAATGATTATGAATGTGAAAGATAACTCAAGATTCCACCCAGGTTGAAATAGGCAGCTCCGCACACCCCTGAGAAAATTTACTGAGCTATACTAGTCTTATAAGCTTTCGACTGTCCTATGTATTTCTGTGAAGACCTAGAAATTTAAGATTTGGCAGAAATCCCGAGTGCCTGGTCCTGTCTACTAAATGGAAACATATATGGACTGCCAAGTTTCGATTAGGATTTGGATTGGGATCCAAGTTTCCTTATAAACACATGAAGTAATCTTTCTGCTCAATTCAGTACCCATCAGGCCTTAGAATACCGGTCCGTTCTTGGGCACCTCACTTGAAAAAACTTAGCCAATTGGAAAGATACCAGAAAGAGAGCAAAGGTCTAGAAAACATATACTACTAGGAATGACTGCAAAAACTTGGATTGTTTAGTCCTTAGGGGTTTAGGTTGATTTGTTTTCTATTGAGAGTTATTTCCAATCCAGATCATTCCAATTATTTTGTTTATAGTGCTGCTCCACAAACAGTTATATTTAAAGGGTTGGTGAACTTCAGCACAGAGGCAGGAAAAAGTATCGGGGAATGGAGGGCTGAAACTCCTTAAGCCATCTTTGTCAAGAGAGCTAACAAATCAGATAACTACAACCCTGCATCTAACCATATATACTAGGTGGGGGTGGGGTTTTTTTCTTTTCCTTTTTTTTTCTCTTGGCACGTGAATTGCTACCATTCCTTGGTCAGTATGAGTCATTGTTGTGGTTTAACCCCAGCCAGCAACTAAGCACCACACAGCCGCTCGCTCACTCCCCCCACCCCAGTGGGATGGAGGAGAGAATTGGAAGGGTAAAAGGGAGAAAACTCGTGGGTTGAGATAAGAACAGTTTAATAATTGAAGTAAAATGAAATAGAATAGTAGTAATAGTAGTAGTAGTAGTAATAATAATAATAATATAATACAATAATAATATACAAAGCAAGTGATGCACTATACAATTGCTCACCACCCACTGACCGATGCCCAGCCCGTTCCTGAGCAGCGATCACTGCCCCCTGGCCAACTCCCCCAGTTTACATACTGAGCATGACGTCATACGGTATGGAATAGCCCTTTGGCCAGTCTGGGTCAGCTGTCCTGGCTGTGCCCCCTCCCAGCTTCTTGTGCACCTTGCAGAGCACAGGAAGCTGACCAGTCCTTGACTGGTGTAAGCACTACTTAGCAACAACTCAAACATCAGTGTGTTATCAACATTATTCTCATCCTAAATCCAAAACACAGCACTATACCAGCTACTAGGAAGAAAAATCAACTCTATCCCAGCTGAAACCAGGACAGTCATCAGTTATAACTCCTCCATCCCAGAAACAGTTCAGATAATGAATTCTGACACTGTCTGACAAGTTATTAAATCTTGCAATGTTGGGGTCAAGCACGCTGAGATCTTCAGACCCTTATATTTTCCATCAACATTCACGTAGCTGGCTGTACCTCTTCCTGCCTTGGCTCAAAGCATGGAGCTCAAGAAATCTGAGCTCTGATTAACAGAGCTAGGTACAGTTGGCTCTACCTGTAGCCATCCCATCTCCACAGCATTAATTAAATCCATGTGAAGGAAGCAAACATGTTTATCTTCCCTCCCACAAGATAGTTCCAGCACTTTGGCTAAATCTGATGACATGCTTGCATGTAAGTAAGTGATGAAAGGGATGGACAAGGTGAGGACAGATCTGAACTCGTCTTAACTGACGGTATAGATGTGTCCTCAAAGTCACTTCTTGCATTTCCTTTGCTTAAGTTTAACCCATCTAACTTTGAACATTTAATGGAGGAGTGGTGGTGTTCAGAACTGTTCTTCGGAGTTGCCTATCTCTCTTCACTGACTAGAGGGGAAAATGCAGACTAACTGTGCTCCTAAATTAATTGTTTCTGTTACATGTCAAGATGTATACTAGCATAAATTGATTCCTGCCATTCTTGTAGCTAAACTTAAACTCCTTCTTTGGAGGACTTTAAACTTTTATACTCCTCCTTTGCTCTCGCTATTGCATCACTAATGAGGTTCTCTCTTCCCATGTACCCTACTGCTGCCACTCTTCCATTTATTTGGTCTACAGAGGAGTGTTGGTTGAGTGGTCCTTGCTCTGCTCTGAAATTAAAGTCATAAAAGCAGTAGATAAGGAAAGAAGCAGCAGCTTATTTTCCTTTAATCCCCTTGTGGGTCTGAGAAAGGGCTCTAATAATTAGTCTTTTATATGGTCTTTATGCACCATGGAGATTTCACGACTTATGCTGATATTGTACTAATGCAGGAAGGCTCAGAGGTCCTGTTTCCACAGCCTTCCACAAGTTTGGATACTTATCTGAGGCTTATCCAAATGCATCAGATGTGGGAACTGGACTGGAAAGTTCATGGGACATTCACATTTTAGCTATAGTTGATCTAAATATGACACATTAGCAGCTTGCTTTGTGGTCTTTCAGTACTTTCACTTCTGATTTAGAGCAGGAAGGGTGGAGGTCTCACCAAATATTAAATAATAATAAAAAGCACCAAACTGATTTTAAATTCAAATAATATTTTTAGTCTTAAGTCAAAGCTCGGGTTATGGTTCAGGTTGGTTCTTATTTGAGATTTCTGCCTAGAACTGTGCCATCGTGAGTTGTGAGATTTGTATCTTAAGCTGCCTTCCAAAGACAACCGCAAAGTCTGTAAGATTACATTTTAGTGGAACTACTTTTCTTCATTGAAAAAGCTTCCAAAGGCAAGTCTTGCTTAGCCCATCTTCAGTTTCCTAGGTTTGTTTCATCTTCTACTCCACCATCTTCCTCTTTCTGTTGTCAGTAATTCTTATGCAAAACAAATAAAAGATAGGAATAACAGTATAACTTCTGATTTGGGGATGTTTTCAACTTGCTTTGCACAGGTGTAAATGGTGAAACAGAATGGAAATAGAGTCAGTGGCACTTCACTCTTCTCTTTCAAAACCACATCCAACCAATCTTCTCACTGCCTCAAACCACCCTTGTTCAAGCCACCTACTAAGAGCAGCTTTTTGAACTGGCAAATCTTTAATGTTATGCCTTATCACCAACTTTGACCCAAGCCAATGCCAGTCAAAGGAACCCCTTCAGAGAAGCTCCCCAGAGGGCGACAAAACCAAAGATCTGAAAACTCAGTTTAGAGGTTTTTTTTTCTATTATTATGTTTTCCTTTACAAGTTCCTAAAGAGCATGGAACCAGAAACAATTATCTATTAATGAGAATTTCCCCCCCCAAGAATATTAAGTTTTTGTAGTGCTTATTATCAAGCCTAATTACAAGTCTAATTATACCATGGAAATTATTTACTTTACACATTTTCTTGGAGTGAAAAGTTTTAAGCCATGGAAATTCCTAAGCCCAAGCAATGGTATAAAATCAGATACAAGAAACATACAAAGTAGTATTTGAAATGCCTTTTGTAGCGTTCGTTACATATCAAGGTTATACCGGCGGATCTCCAGCCGACCCAGGCTGGGGAAGGAACAGTCAGCACACGCAGTGTGGGTGTTCAGCTTCAGTGTTTATTGCGCAGTAGTTTACCTTTATACTCCCAGCAGTAGGCGTGTCATGTTTTAAGGGGCGGAGACAAGGGAGGGTCAACCCTTAACTCTTTCCGTACAGCACGTGATCTTCCGGTCGCCAGCCCTTATCTTTACTACATTTCCCCCTCCCTTAGCTCCAGTAGCTCTGGATCTCGCTGGGGAAGCTGCGCGTAAAATAATCGATATGTGGTAAGACTTCTTAATATACGACTCATAGAACGCATAATTAAGCGTAACAGACAGGGTAATAGCACAACAAGGTCAAGAACAAGTAACAAGACTATGAGCCCGGTTATTAAAAGTTTGGGCGTTATTAACATTCCAGTTTTGTAAGCCTGGGATAGTGGAGCTCTGGTTTGACTTGTGGCAGCAACTGTCCTCCTTATCTCTAGTGAAGTAGGGGGTGAACAATAGACAGGTAGAGGCTTGTCCAAAAGCTGGCATATACAGACACGCATCCGTTACGTTCATGGATTTTGCCCAATCCAGCCAGTAGTTCATCGCAGCTCCCTCATTGCTCCCCCACACCATCAGGATGCATAGGGAAATGGTAGCCTGTCAAGATAAGACTCAATAAATTGATTAATGTTTATACGGTCGAATATTTAGACTGGGTACCCATTCTAGCGTCCCTTTCTCGGTTTGCACATATGCATACCCACGTCCCAGGCAACGGAGGGAATACGGGCCCCTCCATTCATGGGTTTGCAGGTCCCGTACTTGAACCAAAGGGTAAGGCCCTTCGTTCTCATCGAGCCGGAAATGTGCCTGGGTTGCAGTCTGGGTTTTATAGGTGTTCCCTCGAATGGTATGATTTAAGGTAATTAGTGCCGTCGTCAACAGACGCTGTGCCCGAAATAAGGGAGGGTCAAGGGGAGGGGGAACCCCTGTTCCTGGGCTTATCTTTTCCCCCTCCCTAAGTCGGTCGAGTAACCCTTTTAATGTGCGGTGCGCGCGTTCTACGATGCTTTGGCCCGTACTGTTGTAGGGAATGCCATGACTCAACTGAATATCCCAGCGCGCGCAAAAGTCCTTTGTCTTCTTGCTGACATATGCCGCTCCATTATCTGTTTTAATTTTTTGTGGGATGCCAAGTTGCGCCATACAGTCCTGCCGATGTAAAATAACTACGAGAGCATTTTGTTTAGCATGCATAGTGGCTAAAATAACTCCACTGCAGGTATCAACTGTGACATGCAGATACTTACGTGGATTAAAGGGTTCATAAATCGTAACATCAGACTGCCATATTTGGTTGGGCTGCAACCCTCGAGGGTTTACCCCTGCCTCCCAGAGGGGACCTTTGGAACACACAGGATAAGCAACAATCACAGAGCGAGCACCTTGCAAAGTAATACCAGTTCGCTTTCCCACTGCCCCAGGGGTAAGGGGTCCCTCTGGTAGCTCAGGTATCACTGGCAGTGCCGGGGGAGCCCTACCACCCCCCCTAGATGTCGTCAGCCGTGACGCTGGTTCTCCTTGTTCCTCAGTTCTTTTCCTGCGCTCTGCTCTCTGTGTGTCCAGTACCCGTCGATCACTGGGATGCAACGGGGCGTCCTCAGAAGGTGATGGTGTCTTGCCCTCCTTTTCTCCTTCCCGCCGTCTTCCTTCACGTAGTTTGCAGTACCGCTGGGATCCCACATTGGCCCCCGGGACCCAATCCAGCAACCTATCAGTCAGCTCCCTTTCCACACATTGTTGCAACTCGCCCCACGGGGAATTGAGTAGGTGGCGGATCCGCTGGTGCAGAAGGTGCTGAAGGTTCCGTGGGTGGCTGCTCTAGACTCCCCACTCGTAACGGGAACACCTTTCCCAACTCTTTTGTTCCCGCTGCGCCATGGCCTCCCTGCGCCTCCCCTTCCTCCGTTGGCTCAGTCCCCAGTAACGACGGCCCCATCTGTGCCCCACAGGCCACCCCTTCAACTCGAGTTCACACTGGAGTTCCAGCCTGTCCAGCACAGCAGTACAGAAAAACAGCAGAGATGCCCTGGCCATCTGCCAGCCCAGGCACATAGCCATTGCTGTTATCAAAACGTTCCCAGGCACAGCGGAGTAAGATGATAAGCAGTTCAGCAGTACAGCAAGCAGCGAAAGCAAAAAGCAGCCACTAACGAGCATTAGACTCTAATATACAGTAAGGCAAGCAAGCCCCGTGGCAAGCACAGAAACCTGCCGATTAATAGCTAAACAGCAATACCTGCTATAACTTCGATCTAGCACATTCCAATTAAATCTGTCGTTATCTCGAACGCTTTGTACCCTATATTGGGCACCAAAAAAAAACTGTCGTGGTTTAACCCCAGCTAGCAACTAAGCACCACACAGCCGCTTGCTCACTCCCCCCTTGGTGGGATGGGGGAGAGAATCGGAAGAGTAAAAGTGAGAAAACTCATGGGTTGAGATAAAGACAGTTTAATGGGTAAAGCAGAAGCCGCGCGCGCAAGCAAAGCAAGGAATTCATTCACTACTTCCCATAGGCAAGCAGGTGTTCAGCCATCCTCAGGAAAGCAGGGCTCCATCATGCGTAACGGTTACTTGGGAAGACAAACGCCATCACTCCAAACGTCCCCCCCTTCCTTCTTCTTCCCCCAGCTTTATGTTGCTGAGCATGATGTCATATGGTATGGAATAGCCCTTTGGCCAGTCTGGGTCATCCCCCAGTGGCTGTGCTCCCTCCCAGCCAGCCTGTGTCCCCTCCGAGACTAAACCCGTTGGCTTTTCGTTCCCAGGAACTTCATGCCCCATCAGCGCACTACGTGCAGCAAGCCAGCACCGCTTTGCCGCAAACCCCTTCTTGAGCACCCTTTCTACTGTTCCCCGGGCGCGAAGCCGGTCACTGGCTCCTCCAACATTGCTTATGATCGCTTCTGTCAGCTCTTTGCGTATTTTCCCCCAATATGAGGTGTCGAAAACTTCTGTGGGAGCGCCGAGCACTCCCCGGCATAGCATCCATTGGATGCAGTCGCCCGTGGGCCTTTTCCTTATCGCCCCATCCTCGCCCACCTCCGTCGCTACCGACTTTAGTACCTTTACGAGTTCCGCGAGCTCCATCGCTGCTGCCTGCAGCCGATCACACCGGGGTCACCACTATGTAGCGTTCGTTACATATCAAGGTTATACCGGCAGATCTCCAGCCGACCCAGGCTGGGGAAGGAACAGTCAGCACACGCAGTGTGGGTGTTCAGCTTCAGTGTTTATTGCGCAGTAGTTTACCTTTATACTCCCAGCAGTAGGCGTGTCATGTTTTAAGGGGCGGAGACAAGGGAGGGTCAACCCTTAACTCTTTCCGTACAGCACGTGATCTTCCGGTCGCCAGCCCTTATCTTTACTACAGCCTTTTTTGTTTCAGTCTTCACAGAAAAGAAACATGAGCTCCAAAGAGAATCTAACATAGGTTGGAATAGAAAAAGAACAAGATGAAAATGAGTTGGGTGATTTACCTGTTTTTTACTTGATAAAATTTACTCACTCTACTGAGTAGGTCAGCCAAGCCTCTAGAGATTCATTCTGAAAACTTGAGGAGAAAAATGACTCCCCAGATGACTGAGGAAGTAGTAAATATAATACCTCTTTTTAAAAAGGAAAAAAACATCTTTTTCATGTTAGTTTACAGTTTAAACAAGAATTAATGGGCCCAAATTGCAACAAGACCATTTAAATTAGATACTAGAAAAACTTTCTAATGTAGATAGTGGAATAGGTTACCCAGGAGATTGTAGAATCTCAGTTTTTGAAGGTGTCTGAGAACAATCATCTGTCAAGAATGGTTTTCGTAACTAAGGCTAGTGGAGTACCCTCAGTGGTCTGGCATCCTTTCAGCCATATTGTCTATGACTACACATAGGCTCTTACCTCCAAGGCTGCAGCACTTGAAGAATATGAAACTTTACAGAGTTAATCTTGAAAGCTCATGGAAATGATGTTTTTTATTGCAGTAGTATAGAAGTCCAATCACGGCCCATGACTCTACTATATAAACCTTGAGGAAAATACAAAATTTTGTCTGCCCTCAAAGAAGTCAGTTTCATTAGATGGTGAAAACACTACAGTTTTAAGCTTCATGCTGTATATCTCAATTTTTTTTTCTTATACATTCCTGCTGAATTTAATAATGACTCAAGAATAATCAAATACATATTTTCACCCTTACATCAAAGTAATTAGATTTAAATCCAGTCTATTTCAAAGTTCTGGAAAGTCCTTATGACTTCTGCTTGTAGATCCATGTCAGATGAGTTGGTGCTCTCATGCTGACCTCTGAAATTTGTGTCTACATCACTGACACCTATGAAACGATTCCTATCAAACTCATGAGAGAATCTTGTCCTAAGAAAATCTGTAAATAATGCTGAATAATTTTCAATCTAGACAAAAGCTAGTTCTGTGCTTGTAACTAGCATGTAACTCCAGTGAAGTCCCTGGGGTGTACAGATAGCAGCAGAGTAGATAAGTACCAAATTATATCCCTGTTATCCAAGGGGTAATAGATCAAGAGTATTATATTTATTAGAAAGAAAAACAGCTATTAAAATTCCCCCTTCTCCTCCCAAAATACTGCAGAGGTTAGAATATGCAAAATTATCACTGAAAATTATATAACATTTTTCAACTTCCAAATACACAAAACACACTCAGTGAGAATAAATCCAGGATCACTGGTGATCAAACTGATAATAGTTACAAAGAATTCAGCTACATTTGGCTCCAGTTAAATAGCATAACTAGGTATAATCTAGCTAGTTACTGTGGTATATAATGTGAATGTACTAACATTTCCCCTCATGACCTCCTTTCAGCTGCCCCATTGGGGATATAATGCAGTGTGAGACTATGACCAAACTTTATCAGAAAAAATTACTATATTTTCATGAATTATATGAATACTTCTGTTGCTTTAACTTGGGCATTGTACTGAAGAGCAGTGTATCTATCTCCATCATTCAAGTGAAAAACAGTTAAAATGGGTTAATTCAGTGCAAATTTCTTTATTTAAGCACTGTTCTCCTTCAGTTGCTCTCACAAATTTCACAAGTGTAATAGTCAATTGAAATGGTCTAATATGGTGTTATGAAATATGAAAAAATATAACTCAGTTTAATCCATTTCAACATAAAAAAATAATAATGGCACAAGTTATGCCAGTATCTTCTTTTTCTTTTTTATTTTTTTTGTTACTGCTGCTGTTAGAAATGGACCCAGCCTAGTTTTACTGGTTTCACAGTTTGGGTACAGCAATTGATTTCTGTAGAAAGAATTAACTAAATTCTTCTCATCACTTTTTGGCATGGAAAATCCCCCCAAAACCCATGTAATTCATGTAAAAAGAAGTGGGCATTGTAGCAGTGTTCACACCATATTCTTACCCTCTAATAGCTTGTCATCCATATAACTTAAGGCACTCAACTGTCTTTGATTTTGAGCACAAATACTTTAGGGGATGACCCATGGGAGAGAAATATTAAAGATCACTGCTCTATATTAATGCTCTTGCAGAAAATCAAGAAAGCAACTTTGGCTTTTCTTTACTGTGAAAATGAGCAACATTTTAAGAGTAATACAAACATAATAGGCCTTGGCTGGTATGGACTCACTGATCTGCTTGTATCAATGGCATGACACTGGTATATATGAGCTATCAAGACCTAATTAATGAGCCCTCACAACTTTTCTTGAGATTAGAGAGTATAATTCTCTTCATCTTACATATGGAAAATGATATATGGCTCCTTTGCAACAGCAGATGTTAGCCTTAAAAGTAGGTCGTAGGTCTTAACTGACTCTTCCCTCATGTTTTCTGGGTCTTCCTAGATTAGAGTTCCCCTAAGTTATAGCTCCTCTTATTTCTGCCTAAGCACCTTGTGCTAATTCTCAAGCTAACATTACATATAAGTAACTAGTGAAAGTTATGGTTAGAGTTTTCATTTATCTAACTGGCCATATCTTTTTCTGCTTGGCAGTAGTTAGGTAACTCCAGATATCAGAGGGGCCTTTGCTGCTACTGAGTTGGATACCACTGATGATGGAGTGAGCTGATTTTGGGAACTGTTGTTCTTACCCCCTCACAGGTAGCAGACTTGCAGTCATATGTAACTGTGTCTTCACTCTGTTTGTTCAAGTCCATTGGGTTTCAAGCCTGAGTGGCAATTAGCGCAGAATTGTTCTCACACAGCTGTAAGAAACTCAGTGGATATTCAGATCTGTCACAGCACATGTGAAGTTTTTTAAGTTTATATGTGCAACTCCATCCTTAGCAATGCTGATTTCTCATGCTTCAATTAAGAATCTTACCATAAAAACCTTACAGCAGAAGGCTTTATAATTGTTTTTTTAATAATACATGATCTTTTGTGACTATCAACATTTATATTTGCATTTTGATATCAATATTTGTATTGTGAGGCACTCACAAGGAAATTAAAACAAAATAATCCTCCTCTTTCAGCTCTTTATAGGTTTGGACAATAAACTTTATTATTATTATTATTATTATTATTATTATTATTATTATTATTATTATTATTATTATTATTATTTCTGGTTTAATATGGCCCATTTTCTGAAGGGCTTTACTAGATCCTAAACCTATTGTTTATCTTGCAGTTCTCACTGAAGTCTTTCTCATATGCAAAGACTCTAGACCTTGTAGCTGTGGCCAACCTAATGCTTCTTGCTAAGTAAATACAAAGCCTCTGGTAACTGCACTAGAATTTATATATCTTCATATCAAAATATATGTAATTTATATATATTTTTAAAAATCTATATTTGTATATTAAAAAATGCATCCAGGAAAGGCCACCTCTCCTTTCTTGACAATAAAAGGAGGTCCTTCATGTTAAATTGCTTAGTTTGATGTTCCCTCTCTTTTTCATGTGCATAAACTGTCATCAGTTTGCTTCCCAATAAAAATCAGCTATTACTTTGTCATGCTTGATTCACAGCCACTGCCCAGCTACCATCAAAGCCTCTACTTCTAATCACAGAACAAGTAACACCCTCAACTCCTCTGTTAATCCCGAGTTGCATAGACCAGTACAATGGCCATACAGAATGGATTTTGCATCGTATATAAAGCAGCCATTTCCAAAAAAATGTTCAGTGAAAAAGCTTCCTCCTTACCTCACTGCACACTAAAGTCCACATGGTTCCACAGTCTGAACAGACTGCATTCAGTTTTCAGGGACAGAAAATCAGCACTTCCAGAAAAAGCACTGAATACCAAGTTACACTGTTGGCTTCAGTTGCTGTGTGGTTACCATAAGGAATTTTTAAGTAAATGAAAAAACATATGGATTTTCCAGGACTTCTCTGCTCAGACAAAAAGCATAGAACAGATTTAGGAGGAAATTATTGCAGATTCCTTTTTTTTAAGCAGTTGGCAACTCATCAATGTTTTTCCAGCTGATCTGTTCATCACATTATTTGTTGGCTTGGTCTAGGATGTTTTTCTCTAAAATTTCTCAACACTTTTGCCCCTCCTGTAATTTCCCCAGTGGTAGACCTGTTGTGACCACTGAGTTAGATGGACTATTGTTCTGACTACTACTACTTTAAAAATCAGAAGAAAGATTGGAGCCAGGCATACTACCTGGATAAACCATTTAGAAGATATTTGGTTGGAGCTATATTTCTCTTATATTAAGACACGATGCCCAAACAACGTAGCCATCCAGTTACTCTAGTAGTAGCTGAAAAGGGATTTCTAAAGTCACTATGTAAGTTGTAGTAACTTCTACTACTCCCAAATCAGTATGCTCTTGGGCAGAAAACAAAGAGATGAAAAGCTCTGTCT
Source organism: Nipponia nippon (assembly GCF_047370975.1). Classification (NCBI taxonomy): domain Eukaryota; kingdom Metazoa; phylum Chordata; class Aves; order Pelecaniformes; family Threskiornithidae; genus Nipponia; species Nipponia nippon. The sequence continues at coordinate 2,873,942 of NW_028262339.1, read as the reverse complement.
CCCATTACTGGCCCCTTGATCCATCCAATATCCCAGAAAGAGTTTGTTTTAAAGAAAAAAACTTAATCATAGTTATTACAAACACAGCAAAATGTTTCCAATATCTGAAAGACAAAGATAATATGGTTGTTAGGGTTAGTCTTACTATATCCCAAAATGTCAACACACATGCCAAAAATTAATTTTATCAGCTCAGTGCAGCCAAGGGATTTAGTTTATCTAACTGTCCTACAAGGAATAAATAATTTACCACTATTTTTGAAGATTGGGGTAAATCTAACATTCTATTGACATATGCTATAGATTTAATTTAATGCTGTGGTTCAGATAGCTCTTCTGATAAATTTTAGTAAAATCTATGCTAAGAAGAATGGAGCTGTTTCAGTATTTATGGAGTTTAAAATGCAGGGTTAGCAAAGGAAACGTTAACTGAAACAATGTTTGTGTATATTCTTGCAATGATTTGGAGAATGTTGCTAAAGTTTGTTGGGCAGTTGGTTCTGAATATTAGAAGTTTACTATTTTTCACGTTTATTGGTCTTTTCTATAGTGAGAAAATCCTCTGATGAAGTGATTAAATAGCTCAATTTTTATTTTTTAGGCATATTGGAGATAACATCTGTAGAAATCGGAGTTGTGGCAGTTAAGTCCATTAAGAGCAACTATTATTTAGCCATGAACAAGAAAGGAAAAGTCTACGGCTCTGTAAGTATTTTTTTATCTTCCAAATGGATTGCAGTAGTCAGCACAGTTCCCTCTCTTACCTACTGAAAACCCCACTTGACTGTGTATTACTACTAATTAGAACCAAAATGAGCTGTTCATCAAAATTTCATCCTGTGGTAAACCAGCAGCCCCCCCTCTCCACAAGCTCCCTGGTGTTTGTTAGGCTCATATCATACCAAAGCAGCTGCTAGGGGATTTATCATGCTTACCACTTCAGTCAGGTTTCTTATTAAGTAGTGGCCAATGGAGAGGGTCCTACAAAATATAATCTTTAAGGCTGCTTTTCCCTTTTTTTTTATGCAGTACAGCCACATTTATCAGTAATTCCAGGGGGATAAAGTGTATCTAAAATCTTGTAAACTTCAGCTGATGGAGGAGACACACCAAATTATCAAACTACGACTGCCAGGAAGATTTCTAGAGTAGCCAGCTTTAAATTGACCATATTAATTAATATGCAAGATTATGGGCAGTACAGAGAGACAGAGACTTATATATCAGCAGACAGATAAGCTTTGACTGAGCAGAATTTGGATATCATGTGAAAATTGTCCATATATACTCTATTTGTATTTGTGTAAGTTTGGGGTTACTGATAGTTTCAGTAAACAAACAAACAAACAAACAAAAACCAGTAACTATCCAAATATTGTTCTGGTATTACATCTGGTTTGGTTTGTAATTTTTCAGCTTTTTGCCAGTTCCAGTGAGTTTGAGCCCACATAAATGTAAATTTATTCTAGTCATCTGCAAAGGTTATGAGCCAATCTTCAGATTGCTCAGTATTCAGAACATCCATAGGCTTTAAAGAGAGCACTTCACAGATAGGTACTGGGGCTGAGTTTATCCTCGAGCAATGTAGCTAAGCCTACTTCTGCTGAAAATGATGAAGTAATGCCAGTCTGAGACTACCAGCAGAATCAACTGAGATTCGAGGGGGTTGAAGTCATTTAGTCCTCTTTTTTTTAAGGAAGCATTTCTACGGGGTGGGTTTAGTTCATACAAACTATATAAACTGTCTTCCCTCATCTGCACTGTGGCTAGTCACTCCTGGTTCATAAGGTTACTTCTGACCTTCTAAACTCCTGGGCAGTGTCAAAGAATCACATTAAGGAAAGACCAGAACAGAGAAATTTTTCTTAAGCTCCCGTAAATGTGAATTTTAATTTCTAAAATTACACTGGTCAGAAATACAGAATGATCAGTGCTCAGTCCTGCACCATTGAGAGGTATAAGGGTATACTGAGTTGCTGACAAAGTTACCATTTGTCAGTTAAGCTCCATTCACTGACTGTGGGTGTGCTTCTGGACACGTGAAGGTGTTAGCATAAATCACCATAGTCAATTCACATGTCTCAGTGAACAGTGTTTAACTTAGTTTGTGATGATCTATCCCAAAGCCTGAGATAAGTTTTCCTACCCAAGTTGTTAGCCATGGCTGGTATGGTGAGAGTTCATTCCAACCCTATACACACACAAAAGAAGGCAAAGCAGCTTTCATGTATCATAAGTCACTCAGTCGGTGAGGCACGCGGCGGCAGCAATGGTAAGTCCTGTGACTGGGCGCTAGATTGGGGTGGAAAAGGGGGTTTCCTGTGCCGGGGAACCCGATAAAGAGCCTGGTGGGGCCCTCGCGCCAAAGCAAAACCGGCTGCTCTCGTGAGCGAGGCAAATGGGGCTTGGGTGTTGCTGGGGCAACTGTGGGAGATTTAAACGGGCCCCTAGGGAGCGCGAGCGACCAGGAGCGCGGCGAACAGGATGGGCAAACAGGACGGGCAAACAGGGCATGGCGCGTCAGAAAGGGCGTGGCGCGGTAGTTCGTGCAGGCAGAGCGAGCAGGCAGCTGGCGAGCTCTCCTTGTGGTCTACGCCCTCCCGGAAGAGACTTAGCCATGGTTTCCACTTGGACAAGAGCCATCGCCAGAAGGGATGTGGCGACGCAGACGGAGCTCCGACTAAAACATGCAGCCACCCAGGTCTCTCGCTGCAGGGAGTGCCAGAGCCTTACTCTGGTGATGGAGGGCAGCCGAGACAACACCTGCGTGAGGTGCAACCAGGTGGAGGATCTGCTCAGCCTGGTGGCAGAGCTGAAAGAAGAAGTAGCAAGACTGAGGAGTATCAGGGAGTGCGAGAGGGAGATAGACTGGTGGAGCCACTCCCTACCATCTCTGAGACGAGCACACCAGATGGAAGCATCAAGAGGAGAGGCTCCCCTACCCTCTCACCACCAGGCAGAAGGAGGGGACCTAAGAGACAGAGGGGGATGGAAACAGATCCCTGCTCGGCACAGAGGGTGAATCCTCTCCCGGCCTACCTCGCCCTCCCAGGTGCCCTTACACAATAGGTATGAGGCTCTGGAACTTGAGGGCCAGGAGGATGAAGATACGGACAGTGATCCATCCAAGGGGTTGACTAGGGGGAACCAGTCAGCCCCACGCATTACAACGGCCACTGGTAAGAAAAAAAGAAGGGTAATAAGGATGGGATCAGGAAGGCCAAGGCTCAGCTGGAGCTGAACCTGGCGAGGGATGTGAAGAATAATAAGAAGGGCTTCTACGGGTACATTAACCAGAAAAGGAAGGTTAAGGAAAGCGTACCCCCTCTGATGAGCAGCAGTGGCGAGCTGGTAACAACAGACGAGGAGAAGGCTGAGGTACTCAACAACTTCTTTGCCTCAGTCTTCACTGGCAATCTCTCTCCTCACACCTCCCGAGTCAATGGGCCACTTGATGGGGATCGGGAGGGCAGAGGTCCTCCCACTGTAAGAGAAGATCAAGTTCGTGACCACCTGAGGAACCTGAACATACATAAGTCTATGGGTTCCGATGAGATGCATCCCAGAGTCCTGAGGGAATTGGCTGATGTAGCTGCTAAGCCACTCGCCATGATACTTGAAAAGTCATGGCAGTCAGGCGAAGTCCCTGGGGACTGGAAAAAGGGAAATATTTCAGCCATTTTTAAAAAGGGTAAAAAGGAGGACCCTGGGAACCGTCAGCCTCACCTCTGTGCCTGGGAAGATCATAGAACAGATCCTCCTGGAATCTATGCTAAGGCACATGGAGGACAGAGAGGTGATTTGGGACAGCCAGCACGGCTTCACCAAGGGCAAGTCCTGCCTGACCAACCTAGTGGCCTTCTATGATGGAGTGACTGCATCAGTGGACGAGGGAAGAGCTACGGATGTCATCTATCTGGACTTCTGTAAGGCCTTTGACACGGTCCCCCACAATATCCTCCTCTCTAAATTGGAGAGATATGGATTTGATGGGTGGACTGTTCGGTGGATAAGGAATTGGATGGATGGTCACATCCAGAGGGTAATGGTCAATGGCTCGGTGTCCAGATGAAGAACAGTGACAAGTGGTGTCCCTCAGGGGTCCGTACTGGGGCCAGTGCTATTTAATATCTTCATCAATGACATAGACAGCAGGATCGAGTGCACCCTCAGCTTTGCAGATGACACCAAGCTGAGCGGTGCAGTCGACACGCCTGAGTGACAGGATGCCATCCAGAGGGACCTGGACAGGCTGGAGAAGTGGGCCTGTGTGAACTTCATGAGGTTCAGCAAGGCCAAGTGCAAGGTCCTGCACCTGGGTTGGGGTAATCCCCAGTATCAGTACAGGCTGGGGGATGAAGGGATTGTGTGCAGCCCCGCCGAAAAGGACTTGGGGGTACTGATAGATGAAAAGCTGGACATGAGCCAGCAATGTGCTCTCGCAGCCCAGAAGGCCAACTGTATCCTGGGCTGCATCAAAAGAAGCATGGCCAGCAGGTCGAGGGAGGTGATTCTGCCCCTCTACTCTGCTCTGGTGAGACCCCACCTGGAGTACTGCATCCAGCTCTGGGGTCCTCAATACAAGAAGGACGTAGACCTGTTGGAGAGGGTCCAGAGGAGGGCCACAAAAATGATCAGAGGGGTGGAGCACCTCTGCTATGAGGACAGGCTGAGAGAGCTGGGGTTGTTCAGCCTGGAGCAGAGAAGGCTCCAGGGAGACCTTATTGTGGCCTTCCAATACTTAAAGGGGGCTTAGAAGAAAGATGGGGACAGACTTTTTAGCAGGGCCAGTAGTGATAGGACAAGGGGTAATGGTTTTAAACTAAAAGAGGGTAGATTCAGACTCGATATAAGGAAGAAATTTTTCACGATGAGGGTGGTGAAACACTGGAACAGGTTGCCCAGAGAGGTGGTAGATGCCCCATCCTTGGAAACATTCAAGGACAGGCTGGATGGGGCTCTGAGCAACCTGATCTAGTTGTAGATGTCCCTGCCAATTGCAGGGGGGTTGGACTAGATGACCTTTAAAGGTCCCTTCCATCCCAAACCATCCTATGATTCTATGATTCTATGAATTGTCATAGGTGACTCCCTTCTGAGGGGAACAGAGGGCCCGATATGCCGACCGGACCCATCCCATAGGGAAGTCTGCTGCCTCCCTGGGGCCCGGGTCAGAGACATTACTAGGAAGCTCCCTAGGCTGTTAAAATCATCCGATTATTATTCACTATTGGTTGTTCAGGTTGGCAGCGATGAAGTAGCTGATAGAGGCACAAAGACGATCAAAAGGGATTTTAGAGAACTGGGGAGATTACTTGAAGGATCAGGAGCGCAGGTCGTGTTTTCCTCCATCCCTTCAGTAGCCGGGAGGCATACGGAAAGGAACAGGAAGACCCATCTCATTAACACGTGGCTCAGAGGCTGGTGCCAGCGGTGGAATTTTGGGTTTTTCGACCATGGGGCAGTTTACATGGCACCAGGCCTGCTGGAGACAGATGGGGTTCACCTGTCGCAAAGGGGGAAAAAGTTTCTGGCTCAGGAGTTAGCAGGCCTCATTGAGAGAGCTTTAAACTAGATTTGAAGGGGGAAGGGGATAAAACCAGGCTTGCTAGGGATGAGCCTAGGGGTGACATGCCTATGTTGGAGAAGAGATCTATAGCCCAACTGAAGTGCATTTGCACCAATGCACGCAGCATGAGCAATAAGCAGGAGGAACTGGAAGCCATTGCGCAGCAGGAAAACTATGATGTGGTCGCCATCACGGAAACATGGTGGGATGACTCACACGACTGGAGTGCTGCAATGGATGGCTACAAGCTCTTTAGAAGGGACAGGCAAGGAAGGAGAGGTGGTAGGGTAGCCTTGTACGTCAGAGAATGTTTTGACTGTCTAGAGCTCAACGACAGTAATGATAAGGTTGAGTGCTTATGGGTAAGAATCAGGGGGAAGGCTAATAAGGCAGATATCCTGGTGGGAGTCTGTTACAGACCTCCCAACCAGGATGAGGAAACAGATGAAGTATTCTACAAGCGGTTGGCTGAAGTCTCACAATCTCTAGCCCTTATTCTCGTGGGAGACTTCAACTTACCAGATATCTGCTGGAAATACAACACAGCAGAGAGGAAGCAGTCTCGGAGGTTCCTGGAGTGTGTGGGAGATAACTTCCTGACACAGCTGGTAAACGAGCCAACCAGGGCAGGTGCCCCGCTGGACCTGCTGTTCACGAACAGACAAGGCCTGGTGGGTGATGTGGTGGTCGGAGGCTGTCTTGGGCTCAGCGACCATGACATGATAGAGTTTTCAATTCTTGGAGAAGTAAGGAAGGGGGTCAGCAAGACCGCTACCCTGAACTTTAGAAGGGCGGACTTTGGGCTGTTCAGGAGTCTGGTTAACAGAGTCCCTTGGGAGGCAGTCCTGAAGGGCAAAGGAGTCCAGGAAGGCTGGATGTTATTCAAGAAGGAAGTCTTAAAGGCACAGGAGCAGGCCGTCCCCATGTGCCGTAAGACGAGGAGGCAGGGGAGAAGACCAGCCTGGCTGAACAGACAACTTTGTCTGGAATTCAGGAAGAAAAGGAGAGCTTACTGCCTATGGAAGAAGAGAGCTTACCACCTTTGGAGGCAACTCAGGAGGACTACAATGATGTCGTGAGGTTATGCAGGGAGAAGATTAGAAAGGCGAAGGCGCAGCTAGAACTTAAACTGGCCACTGCAGTTAAAGATAACAAAAAATTTTTTTACAAATATATCAGCAACAAAAGGAGGGCCAAGGAGAATCTCCATCCTTTCTTGGATGCAGAGGGAAACATTGCCACAAAAGATGAGGAGAAGGCTGAGGTACGTAATGCCTTCTTTGCCTCAGTCTTTAATAGTCAGACTGGTCATCATCGGGGCTTTCAGGCCCCTGAGCTAGGAGATGGAGATAGGATGCAGAGTGAAGCCCCGGTTGTCGAAGAGGTGGCAGTCACCGACCTGCTCCTCCACCTGGATGCGCACAAGTCCATGGGGCCAGATGGGATCCACCCGAGGATACTGAGGGACCTGGCAGAGGAGCTTTCCAAGCCACTCTCCATTATTTATCAGCAGTCCTGGTCAACCGGGGAGGTCCCAGATGACTGGAAGCTAACAAATGTGACGCCCATCTACAAGAAGGGTTGGAAGGAGGATCCGGGGAACTAGAGGCCTGTCAGCCTGACCTCGGTGCTGGGGAAGGTCATGGAGCAGATCATCTTGAGTGCCATTACGCAGCACGTGCGGGACAATCAGGGGATCAGGCTCAGCCAGCATGGGTTCATGAAAGGGAGGTCCTGCTTGACTAACCTGGTCTCCTTCTATGACAAGGTGACCCGCTTAGTGGATGAGGGAAAAGCTATGGACATTGTCTACTTGGACTTTAGTAAGGCCTTGGACACTGTCTCCCACAGCATTCTCCTGGAGAAGCTGGCTGCTCACGGCTTGGATGGGTACACTCTACGCTGGGTTAAAAACTGGCTGGACAGCCGAGCCCAGAGAGTGGTGGTGAATGGAGTCAAATCCAGCTGGCATCCGGTCACAAGTGGTGTTCCCCAGGGCTCAGTGTTGGGGCCGGTCCTGTTTAATATCTTTATTGATGATCTGGATGAGGGGATTGGGTGCACCCTCAGGAAGTTTGCAGACAACACCAAGTTGGGTGGGAGTGTTGATCTGCTGGAGGGCAGGAAGGCCCTACAGAGGGACCTGGACAGGCTGGATCATTGGGCCGGGGCCAACTGTATGAGATTCAACAAGGCTAAGTGCCGGGTCCTGCACTTGGGTCACAACAACCCCATGCAGCACTACAGGCTTGGGGAGGAGTGGCTGGAGAGCTGCCTGGCAGAAAAGGACCTGGGGGTGTTGGTTGACAGCTGCCTGAACATGAGCCAGCAGTGTGCCCAGGTGGCCAAGAGGGCCAATGGCATCCTGGCTTGTATCAGGAGTAGTGTGGCCAGCAGGACCAGGGAGGTGATAGTGCTCCTGTACTCGGCACTGGTGAGGCTGCACCTTGAGTACTGTGTTCAGTTTTGGGCCCCTCACTACAAGAAGGACATTGAGGTGCTGGAGCATGTCCAAAGAAGGGCAACGAAGCTGGTGAAGGGTCTAGAGCACAAGTCTTATGACGAGCGGCTGAGGGAACTGGGGTTGTTTAGTCTGGAGAAGAGGAGGCTGAGGGGAGACCTTATTGCTCTCTACAACTCCCTGAAAGGAGGTTGTAGCGAGGTGGGGGTCGGTCTCTTCTCCCTAGTAACAAGCGATAGGACGAGAGGAAACGGCCTCAAGCTGCGCCAGGGGAGGTTTAGGCTGGATATTAGGAAAAACTTCTTCACCGAAAGGGTAGTCAGGCACTGGAACAGGCTGCCCGGGGAAGTGGTTGAGTCTCCATCCCTGGAGGTATTTAAAAGACAGGTAGATGTGGTGCTCGAGGACATGGTTTAGTGGTGGACTTGGCAGTGTTAGGTTAACGGTTGGACTCGATGATCTTAAGGGTCTTTTCCAACCTTAACGATTCTATGATTCTATGAAGTGGAAACTGCTTCCATAAGATTCAGTAATTCACAGTGTATTAGAAATATTGTTGACAGGAGGCTATGAATGTGGAAAGCCTTTTTTTTTTTAATTCCAGCTGAGATCATTTTTCAATATTCACATCATAAAATCACAATATAATTACTTATCAAAACCTATTCCATAATACTTCAGAGATTTCAAGAATCCTTCTGTTGTTATTTTTCCCATCCTCCCAAGACTTGCAGTTAGATTCATATTACTACACTGTGGCAGCTTGCAGATGGATATGAAAAACAGAACCAATAAAAATTGTAAAAACACTCTGTGGATGTGCATGTGCACAATAGACATTGGTTCAGGGTTATACTGGAATTTGTTTAAAATGAGCAAAGCAATCCTGGGCTAACACTCAGATCCCTGCCAATAAGGCTTCTTAACCACATCACATTATCTGTTCTCTCTGTATTATCTAAGAATAGAGATAAAATTTTGTATTTAAGTACAATTCTGCATTTGGGAAAACAAGTCAAGTAACCCTGTTTCTATGTTTATCAAATAGGTTACCATTTGACTGACTTTGGTTAGAATGAGGGAGCAAAGGAAGACTCACTATTTGGTTACTTTAACAAAATAAGGTGCTGGCAGATAAGAGAAATTACTGCAATTTAGAACTGGGATTGATGGTCACCTGCCTTCTGAATACCTTGAAGCAGGAGGTGCCATATTACAGCAAGTAAAAGTTAAATGATCTGTATGTAGCTTTGTGAATACAGGCAGTATCAAGGGTCATTTTGCAGAGAGTCTTTGCTTGATAGTGTCTTCCCCAACAGTCATTGTTCAGCTAACTACTAATCCCAAAATTAAAGTGCATTTTGGGAGCCAAATTGAGTTTGAATATGTGCAATTCTGTTAGGAAAACATAAGCATGTGTTCTGTAGTCTTAGCAGCAACTAAGTAAAACATTAATTATAGACCTGAAAATTCTTACTGTATCAAAATACTGAACATTAACTAGTTTAAACATTCTAATTTAAATTAATGGGAATGGAAAATATATTTTTTAAAATATTCTTATGTCCATTTTATTAATGTGGGTACTTTATATCTTTATTAGCTGAATATCTAAGGATTTTGATCATAATAAAAGATAAAACATCCCCGAAATTCTTATCTGTACCATGAAAATTGTTTTATTATTCACACATATTTCTCATCTTGTTCATAGACACATTAAAAATACCACATGTAGTTAGTATATCATACTCTGAGATTCTGACATGCTTCTGCCTAAGCTGCAAAAATAGCATCTTGTTTTCTGAAAAGCAGAAACAACAAAATGCTAATTTTTGGTTGTTATTTAATTATGTTGTAAATGTCCTACTTTCAAAAGCTTTCTAAATGGAATATAAGTAACTTGATCAAACTGGTTTTTTTATATGTAGGAATTACTTGTTTGTGAAAACAAAGCATTCTTGGCTTCATTATAGAGAAGATCTGTGTAAAAGTGCATTTAACATTATAGAAAAAATAGTCTTCCCCTACGTGCTTCCACATGCTTGTATTTTTTATCCTTTCTAACAAACTGACAACAGTTTCTCCTTTTAAAAGAGAAAACCTTCATCCCTGGTACCCTACATGAAATTGCTTTCAAGTTTACTTAGTCAATAAGATACAGGATCATATATGATTCTTTTTTAGGCTAAGCCCTCTTCAAGTCATCAAAGTAAACAGGCCTCACATCCATTGTAACAGCAGCATAACAGTGATTTGCACCCATCCAAAAAAAACCTTTTTCATGGCCAGTGTGGTGTAAAGGATCTTACTTTAAATAAGAAGTAGGCCTATGCCATGCATTTTTGTTTAACATATGGTATCAATAATCTGGTTCAAAATATTTAAGGGTTATATTTGTTAGAACTGAAATATGATGAATGATTCCAAGATTGCTACTTCATACTTTGAGTTTATGACTAGAGAATTTAATTTAATATTGTTGCCGTATTCCAACACAGGGAAATTTCATTTTGGCTGTGAGTGAATGATATCATTTTACTGCTATAATTATACACTGAATAATTGATTATGTTGGTTTCACTTTTTGCAGTCTAACTGATGTTGCTTTAAATGCTATGGACACAGTGAAACTTTTCTTTAAAATACACTGTAGAATCCTAAAAGGGCGTCACATACAAAACACTCAAATCTTCCAAAACATTTTTAGAAATTATTTACCTTCAGTATGCTGCAACTCTGAAAGATTATGTTTATTCTGAATTTGTGCATTTATTTTCTTCTTCTAACAGAAGGAGTTTAACAGTGATTGCAAATTGAAGGAAAGAATAGAAGAAAATGGATATAACACATATGCATCCTTAAATTGGAAGCACAATGGAAGGCAAATGTTCGTGGCCCTGAATGGAAGGGGAGCCATAAAGAGAGGACAGAAAACAAGAAGGAAAAACACTTCAGCTCACTTTCTTCCAATGGTAGTAATGCCATAGATGAAGGAACTATTTTATCGATGCAGTTGAACCAAAGGCTCCTATGTCAAGAATATTTGGTAATCCTCTTGAAGTGTAAATGCAAGGAAATAGTGCAGACATCTGCTTGTTTGAAAAGAGAGCAGAGGAAGCCTTTGAAGGTTTTGTAGTCATTGCTGGCACATGAAATACTTTTATTTAGTTCGGCATCATATCTTATAATCAAGATACAAGCTGGATCAAATGGGATGGAAGTTATTGCCAGTGTGAACAATTTTTTTTAATCTCTGTGACAGAATTTAAGGGACTTGAGACAATCTGTTGAATGACCTTCATGGGGAAAGTTATTTATAGAATACTAACTCATATCAAAGACCTTAATTGTTCATTCAAGCCTAATGATCCAATGAACAGTTAGACATGCTAGCATTTGCTGGAAGCACTTGGATCACATGCACAAATAATGACATTTCTGGAGAAGCTTTGTGGAAGAATGGATTGGATTAAGGAATATAAGCAAAGTAGCGTAAAACTGTTCTAACAAAATGAATAGTATGGTTTGCTTGTATGTTCTAACTTCATTCCTTTTTATTTCTAAGTTATTTATTTAATAGGATGTTAAATATCTTTTTGATTTGAAATGTTTTCCTCATTTGCTTTGTTATTTTCCCTTTTTCTCAGTACTTCACACAAGTTGATAGGTTAAAATGTCAAAACCTCATAAGTACTCTGAGAACAGGTATTAGACAAGGTTTTAAAGGCAGAATTTAATGTGTATAATCAATTTTTTTCCTAAACTGTCTTGCACTTAAACAAAAAGACCAAACAAGCAGTGCTTGGATTTATGGTATTGGGTGTCTATGTTGGAGATGTTTTTTTTACTTATCAGTACTCAAGAAAAAACTTCAAGAAATACTTTGTTCAAGGGGTCTTTCTGCTATTTTGAAATTGAGAGAAGGGGCCACATCTGTACTTGGGTGTCAACGCATCTGTGTGTATATTCATCTGACTTTGATTTCAATTTGGAACTAAGATCTAATGCATTGCAATCAGCGTGATATTCTGCAGCAAGCATTGGGCTGGAACCTAGATGTGGACAGCCACTGAGATTGCAAACATTAAAATAAAACAGTGTGTAATTCCCAAGTGTAAAATTTGGCCTCTAAAAGGTAAGTAAGAAGGCAACACAGTTCTGCGCTTCTTATTCAGTTAATCATAGAATCATAGAATCGTCAAGGTTGGAAAAGACCCTTAAGATCATCAAGTCCAACCGTTAACCTAACACTGCCAAGTCCATCTATACCATGTCCTCAAGCACCACATCTATCCGTCTTTTAAATACCTCCAGGGATGGAGACTCAACCACTTCCCTGGGCAGCCTGTTCCAATGCTTGACCACCCTTTCGGTGAAGAAGTTTTTCCTAATGTCTAACCTAAACCTCCCCTGGCGCAGCTTGAGGCCGTTTCCTCTCGTCCTATCACTCGTTACTAGGGAGAAGAGACCGACCCCCACCTCGCTACAACCTCCTTTCAGGGAGTTGTAGAGAGCAATAAGGTCTCCCCTCAGCCTCCTCTTCTCCAGACTAAACAACCCCAGTTCCCTCAGCCGCTCGTCATAAGACTTGTGCTCTAGACCCTTCACCAGCTTCGTTGCCCTTCTTTGGACACGCTCCAGCACCTCAATGTCCTTCTTGTAGTGAGGGGCCCAAAACCGAACACAGTACTTGAGGTGCAGCCTCACCAGTGCAGAGTACAGGGGCACTATCACCTCCCTCGTCCTGCTGGCCACACTATTCTTGATACAAGCCAGGATGCCATTGGCCCTCTTGGCCACCTGGGCACACTGCTGGCTCATGTTCAGGCGGCTGTCAACCAACACCCCCAGGTCCTTTTCCACCAGGCAGCTCTCCAGCCACTCCTCCCCAAGCCTGTAGTGCTGCATGGGGTTGTTGTGACCCAAGTGCAGGACCCGGCACTTAGCCTTGTTGAATCTCATACAGTTGGCCCCGGCCCAACGATCCAGCCTGTCCAGGTCCCTCTGTAGGGCCTTCCTGCCCTCCAGCAGATCAACACTTCCACCGAACTTGGTGTCATCTGCAAACTTCCTGAGGGTGCACTCGATCCCTTCATCCAGATCATCAATGAAGATGTTGAACAGAACCGGCCCCAGTACTGAGCCCTGGGGAACACCACTCGTGACCGGCCGCCAACTGGATTTGACTCCAAAATACGCCCATTCAGCACATTTGCCCTTGTTACCAGCTTGTAGAATCACAGGCATATAGTGGGAGCAATACCGAAGTAAGGACTGAGGGATAGGAGATCCAAAATCATGCTCACGCATTTATCAGAGATTATTACTCACGTGTATATTATATATGAGAGCCAACCAAAAAGCTGTGCTGGTATCCAGCTTTAGCATATCTTTCATATCCATCATAGTAACTAAAGGCTCAAAATACATAATATCCAGCACATTTTTATGAAGTGTTACTAGTCCCATGGCTTAACTTGAGCAACTGCAGTATAGAAGTTAAGCATAATATGAAGTCTGTTCAATTAAAGGTACATAAGGTTTGTTTTATGCTTTGCTTTAATTTTAGAGAGCTCTGGATAGCTCACCAATGTAACCATATTGAAATTCATTTTGTTAGAGCAGATAAATAGAAAACAGTACATCAAACAATTTGTACCACTGTCTTCACATTGTATTCCACTAAATAATAAATAAATAAGCCTTTGCAGTGTCTGTAGTAAGAAACAAAAGTAGTATAATATTTTGTTCTAAATACTTTAAGATGAGATTATATTGATGCTGCAGTTTTATCTTCAATATTTCTTGTTGTGAAAAAAGTTTTATTTTTGTTGTTTGGAAACTGTATTTTGGTACAAAGGAGAGCCTTGCTTAATGTGTCTTTTTGAGAATGTTTAACCTCTATAAAGGCTGGTGATGTTGGAATCTTCTATAACTAACTTATTTAAGTCAGTGTTTAACCAGCACTTCAATCTTAATCTATTATTTAAATATTAGCTGTTTTAAAAAAAAAATAATAATAGCTTTCCCATAAAACACAAAATGGTCAGATTGTATTTCCTGTCCTTAAATAAAAAGTCAATCATTTTAAAACCAGGAAGTCATTTGAGAGACAACATTTTAGCTGATAGCTAACATTATATTTCATGGTACTTTATCTCCAGCTTGCTTCTTCACAAATGATATTTTTCTAGAAAGGGAAATAAGAGTTTCAGATTTTAAATGTAATTGGAGGTCACAGCAAGACTTAACTACCATGATAAAAGCAAGTTTCTGCTGTTTAACATTTGTAATTGATAATTAAAACTGACAAGACATAATGGACCACCCACAGTGAACATTCAATGTGAGATAGGACAAACACAGTATTGGATGACCACTTAAAGAACATTTAGGGTACAAATGAAATTCTCTTTCGACAGAATTACCTAGATGAGTTGGTCAGGGGAAAAATCATGCATAAACATTATCATAGTACTCAAAACACCATGCTGCTCAGAGGCCAAAATATCACTTTTCCAAAGTGAGTCAGAAGCCATTTGTGACATGAATAGCGGCAAAACAAAAAATCCTTGAAGGAATCAATGATTCTTGCATGATTGGCATACTGTAATACCCACTGCGGTGGGAGCAAACTGAAGACGCTATCTAGATTGTCATAGATCCTCAACCATAAACTCTGTTTTCTGTCACCCTCAACATAACAGACTCCTGAGCAAAAGGAAAACAGGGGGAGAGATTTGAAAAAGAAAAGGGAAACAAAAATCACTGACCAACAATGTATAGTATGTTATATTTAAATAAAAATAATAATATGTGGGGAATAGAGAATGAGAGTATTGTCCCTTGTTTGTTTTATTAACCTGAAATAGTACTGCACAATAAAAATAAAAAGGGAAAAGATCTGTTGTACTACAGGATGTGGTTTGGTGCTGTATAGCCCCAAAACAAAACAAATAAACAAAAATAAAAAATCACTTGAACATTTGTAAGTTTCTTTAATTTTTTCATGTGTGAGTCAGCTATCTCCACACTAATAACAACCAAATGCTTTAGATTCTTCCTGTAAGTATTCAGATCCAGCTAGTTTATGTAGTGAAAAAAGCAATTAATTTAAAGCAAGCACATTTGATGAAAGAATGAAGGAGTTTAGGGGAAAAAAACATGAATTCACATTTTTAAAGCAAACTTTAGATATGGAAAACTAGTTAAATTTTATATAAGACTTCATTCAAGACATTTCAGGTTATAAAGTTCACTAAAGGTTATGTGCTGGTTGTGGCTGGGATAGAGTTAATGTTCTTTATAGTAATTAGTATGGGGCTATGTTTTGGATTTGTGATGAAAACAGTGTTGATAATACAGGGATGTTTTTGGTATTGCTGAGCAGTGCTTACACAGAGTCAAGGCCTTTTCTGCTTCTCACACCACCCCACCAGTGAGTATGCTAGGGGTGCACAAGAAGCTGGGATGGGACACAGCTGGGACAGCTGACCCCAACTGGCCAAAGGGATATTCCACACCATATGTCATCATGCTCAGCATATAAAGCTGGAGAAAGAAGGAAGGGGGGACATTCAGAGTGATGGCGTTTGTCTTCCCAAGTAACCGTTATGCATGATGGAGCCCTGCTTTCCTAGAGATGGCTGAACACCTGCCTGCCGATGGGAAGTAGTGAATGCATTCCTTGCTTTGCTTGCATGCATAGCTTTTGCTTTACCTATTAAACTGTCTTTATCTCAACCCATGAGTTTTCTCCCTTTTACTCTTCTGATTCTCTCCCCCATCCCATTGTGGGGGTAGTGAGTGAGCGGCTGTGTGGTGCTTAGTTGCTGGCTGGGGTTAAACCACGGCAACCTATTTGAAATACAGTCTCTAAACAGGACTTCATTATTTTAATTTAGAAAACAAAGTTACTGAGAAAAACACAGTAATCATGCAAATACAGTTGTGCTTTGGAAGAAAATACTACATATATTTTAGAAGAGCATAAAATGAACCTTGCCAATGCACTATAATGACCAACATAAATGCTCAGTGTTGTTCACAAGTGTCATGATCAACTGTGTTTACTAAGATCTTCAGGAATGAGAGGGTGGATAGATCTAGAGCCACACATGAAACTTTTATTGAAAATGCTTTACTTCTAGTTACTTCTTCTTTAAACAAATAGCTAGCTTAGAGCTATATTACATGAGAATAAAAGGGATCATATTAATATTGTAGAGTAAAATTAGACCCTTAATCTTTACTTAGAAGGCATGCCCTAAGTCCAGCAAGGTGATACAAGGAGTTTTCTGCATAGAGGATCACTGCAAGAAACTCCTGGGCAAGTATAGGCATCATATCACAAAAGCAACCGAAGAATTTAAATGTGGCTAAAACAGGAAGCACAGAAGTGGAAATAAGGAGTATTGGGAAGAGTGAGTTAAATTGATTTTGCAGAACTTCACAGAAAAGGTTCAATTTAAGTTTTGGCCAGTGCCTGAGCCTGAGGGAGAAGTTCAAACTTTCTTCAAATCCAGTCCTAGAAGCAAGTTGCTATTTGGTTCTAATTATTAAATTAAATGTGGGGGTTTTTTTGTTTGTCTCAGTCTGTGTTGTAAGCATTTTACTGGTAACATTACTGTGTTTTATGTAAATATGGAGAATTTTCTTAACTTGAGCTGGATCACATTTAAAATAGCACCATGTAACAAGGATGGCCCTAATTAAACAGAGGACAGCTGGCAGTACTATTGCAATACATAGAAATCTTGTGTTGTTTCCTGTCTTTTTTTTATCGAGCATGAAATCCACAACAGATTTCTTGCCACCTAGGAAGAACTGAACAAGATACAATCTCTCTCTCATTCTTCCCTGCAAATGCATATAGCCAGTACTGTATGGAGCCACAGCATTGACTGTGGGACTGTGCAGCAGTCTGTGTCTCCTCAGGCACATGATATGGAGCCCTTGCCAACCCAGGTGCTTCTACAGGGAACACCAAGACAGTTGAGCATGCATGGTAAACCAGATCTCTGTCATTGAACATGCTTTAGAAAATCCATTAGGGAAGAAGTTTTTCACTTTGGCAGCTGTTCTCAGCTAACACATCAGACCACTCTTTGGAAGAATGGCGACATAAAGCAAGAATGGAAGTAGCTTACACAGTGGAAAAAGGGCAAATAGAGCTGATGTAGTCAGTGTTTTATGTGACATGTTCAGGTAAGGACTCCACTCTGCTCTAAATATTGCTTCCTACAAAGACCAATATAAGCAAGAGGAGAGAAAAGATCAGAAAAAACAAATGAGGTCAAGACGCAAGAGGAAAAAGGCTGAAGTAGAAAATGCAGGAAGCTGGCTTCACAGTGGGCTGGCAGACCTGGGTTGGTGCAATTTTCTGTACTTCAACATACTGTCTGCGGTGACCAAGAGAACTCCATCAGTACAAGAAATGATCTAATCATTCACTACAAACACTTGACACCCTTTAATGAGCCATGGCTTCCACATTCCCATGACTGTTGTGCCTTCAGTCATGAGTAATTATTTGACCAATAGTTTTACACACATATTCAGATATATAATTTTTCAGTAATTGCTCTTGCAAACAAGACAATTATTTTGTTCATCTCATGTACCCAAAGAGCATGAAACTAGAAGGGAATATCACTTCATCTTCACAAATTTCTTAGTCATAGCTATATTTAGCTCAATCAGTTTGTAAGTGACTACGGCCTAATTTGTGTTTCACTAAAACATATCCTCTTATAAATGATCTTGTCTTGACAGGAGTACTTGAAGAAAGAGTGAGTCCAGTTTTGTCCCAGTTATGTACTTTATTTAAAATTTGTGTTTGTCTGGCTTTAATCTTTGTTTCAGTTCTATCTTTTTTCCACTGGAGATAAAAGGCAGCTATAGCCAGTGTTTTACCCTCTGTGAAGGACCAGAATCAAGTCACTCTCAACATTTCTGAATAGACAGAATTCTTTCAGTTGCTGAGCATAAGGCACATCACTCTTCCTCTGATAATATTTAAGGCACTTTTTTGTGTGGCAGCATCTATAGTGTCTACAGTATCCTACTATGCAGAAGCAAAACAAAATTTTCTAGTTTTATCACCCCTACTTAGAAGTCTGAGGATGAGACTAGTCCATCTTTTGCCACAGAATGCTTTTTTATTAACTTAGTTTGTATGGATATGTAGAAAGTGTATGTTTATTTCCAGGTCATTGATTAAAATCCTGAATAGCATCAGGCCTAATATGCTCACTTCTAGAACTCCTGTCTAAACCCTCTATTCAGTTTCTCTGATTGCTACTTTTTGCAAATTGGTATATCATTTAACATGTGTTTTACTGCTATTTCATAATGTTGATTTTTGTAACTGCAATATGATATGATGCTAAATGGAAAGTTTATAAAACGTAGTATATTTATACAATTACTTTTATCTATCAAACTTGTTATCTTATTAAAGAAAATCTAATTTACTTCATAAGGTCTAAATTTCCTTTGAGGCCTATTAGCTATTACTATGCTTTCATTCTCTGGTTCACAAATCCTGTAGCGGGAATTATATAATGCTGGCTGGCTTATATACCCCTAAGTCATCCCACATGCCCTTCCGATGATAATTATAATTTTGCATGCTACATATAAGGACTCTGATTTAATTCAATAATTTTGAATGTACTCTGTGTAGATAGTTCACAAAGAATCCAAAGGATTAAGATAAACAAACTTATCATCAATATGCCTAATTTGCTGAACATAAGTTCACATATCCATTTCCATTGAATCTGCAAATTGGCTGAAAATTATTTGTCTAATCATTAAGACAATGGCTTGCTGTAGGAACATAACAAATAAGAAAATCCATGCTGGTTTTGTTGTTTATGACTCATTAATAATGTCACAAAATTTGACAGCTTATGCAGTAAAACAACCAAGCAATGAATTACTGAATCTCTCTGAAAATTTACAGTTAATTTTCTATTTGTCTAGTACTTATTACTTTTATCAGTGAGCTGGAGATATAAAACTGATCACGAAATTTCTATTGCAGTCCTTTTGTCTAAGGTATAATCCATTATCTAGACTATCCCTGACAGAAGTTCATCCAACAGTTTTAACATATCTATTTATGGAAATTCTGCTGCTTCCTCAAATTGCCTGCTTGGGTGTTGAACTGGCTTTTTGATGTGAAAGCTTTTCCTAATATCTAATATAAATTGTCCTTGCTACAAATTAATCTAACTAATTCATGTTCTGTCTTCTGCAGGGATGAAAACGCTTGATCACCATCTTCTTTGTAATAACCTTTTATGTATTTGAAGCCTGTTATCATATCCCTTCTTCATTCTTCTCTTTTCCAGACTAAACAAGCTACATTTTTTCCTACTTGCTTTGGAGGTCATATTTTTTAAACTGCTTATCATACGTATTATTTATGATAAGTTATCTCCAATTTCTGTGTCTTTCAGAAAATGTGTCCTCCTCCCCCAGAAGTGCTCACCAATACCAGGTAGCATGAAATAAACATATCCTCATTCTAACAAGTGATATGCTTTTAATAACTTTCTGGAATGACATTTGCCTCTTTTATAAATGAACATTCACTTGCATCTGTGTCCCCATCTTGTTTCCTGCATTTGCTAAGCCAGTCCTTGCCCATTCCCTATATGCATTCATGTAGTCAATGAATGATAGGTAAGATGGATTTCGACCAGCTATGACCTCACTTTATATTAGTTTCACTGAGACCATACGTCCCTAGTTTGCTCAAGCATGGAACAGAGGACTGCATGGAAAGCATCCAACCACCACAGATAAATATTAACCCAGACTCTGATAATACCTATCCAGAGCCAAAATTCATATAAACTAAGAATCTCCTCTCTCTGTCCTCCAACTGTACTCTCTACAGACTCATATCTACCCACTCCTATTCCTGCTCTAACAGTTTAGTTAACAGGTTTGCTTCTTGAGATCCAGAAAGTAAGAGTCAAGCTAAATTGGCTGGGTTTTCGTATAAACCCCATATAGGCAAGTGTTTACTTTAGTTAGTTTACTCTAACATGTAACGTGCAACATGTTTACTTTACTCTAACACTCACCAAGCCTGAGTGTTTAACAGACAGCTAACTGCATCTATAATAACCTAAAGCAATCCTACAGATCCCAGGTATCATGTTTTAAATATCTGGAAATAACTAGTTAGCCTGTCTGTAGTAACAGGCCATTTTCTGAATATTACCCCCATTATATAACACAGAAAAAACAGGAACTTCTGTCATAGTTATGAACAGCTAATTACTTGAGGTCAGCACTAGAAAGTCCGTTAGGTTTTTGCCTCTCTGCCTTAGGACAGTGATCAGGATGCAGTATATCTGTGAAATGCACCCTGTACAGCTCATGAGTGTGCCCATGGTTGTTCTTATGTTTAATAAGAAAACACAAATCACAGGACTCAAAACTCCAGCAATAATTCTATATTGATCTCATCAAAGAAACAGAAATTTCAAGATGGAATAAAATAACAGAAGAGCAAAGATACAGCCATACATGGTCAGACCAAAAAAGTCCTTTTTGGAAGCACAAGTACATCATACCACACAGGTACTGTGCATTAATTAAATCTCATTATTCATAGGTTTGTCATAAAGGCACAACATTAAAAAGAGTTTTCATCACTGCATGCCATCCAAAAGTTTTGTTTGAGAACGTCTTTTTCTGCTAATTTTTTTAATCAAAATGCAAATTAACTTTCATTAGACTTAGTAAACAAGAAGCCAAATGTCAGAAGTGAAAAAGAACATTGTTCAGACAACATTCCTCAGTAAAAACATGCTGTCTTAAAAAGACATTACAGCAGCTTACTTTGAGCAACTCTAGCACCGCTATTCTTTGAAGAAGGGATTTGAAGGTTGGCAAGAAGTTTGAATTTCATTCTGTCATTCTCCCTATGAAGAGATGTCCAACTTGGGCCAATTTATACCTGCTATTTATGCCTACATCAAGCTGCTTTTTAATGCAAAGAATGTCCTGGAACCAAGGAGCAGAACCTAGGACTCTTTCTGTCCCTGAACACATCCTCATCCTTGAAATGGATACAAGTTTCCACTTGCTTCTTTCCTCTCTAGCCACACTAATTTGGTCCCTTGGTGAGAGGTGGGACAATTGCCACCTCCTACATACCTTCTAAACTGATGGTTAGGGCACTTTCTTAGGAGCCACAGGGTGGTAAATGCCCTCAGATTATTATACAAAAGGTGACTGGTGGGGCAATTTTCTTCCCTAGATGGGTTTTAAAAGAAAAAGTAGACGCAAAGTCAATGGTATTTGAGGTATAGAGCACTTGGCCAAACTCTGACTCTAAGGGACTGGTTCTGCCCTGTGAACCCTACTCTCACACACACATTGAAAGCAGAGGATATGTATGTATGGCCAGAAGACCAATGGGATCTGGGACACCTCTTCCTTGGGCTCCACCAGACTGATGTGCAGGTCATCAAGAATCCCACTGCATCCCAAATTCTTCCCCTTAATTTTTAGGGAACTCGTATCCTTCATTCAGGTTTTGAACTCTACTTGCAAGGCCAAGTGCCAAGAAACCAACTTGTTTACCTGTTCTCCAGAACTGGTCACTATGTAAGTCACCAAGTCAGTCTTATAGGTAATGTATTACTCAGCTTGCTTTTCTTTAAGCTCAGACCCCATACACTTCTACACCTGCACCCCTGCAGTGTCAATTCCCCCTATGCAGAGTCAGAGTATCATTATCTTTTCATATTATTCACAGAAACAAATAAAAGAAATACTATTTCTGACAAAAATGTTTTTTTTAATTTTCTGTTGTTTAGTGACAGACTATTCTTTTTTACTCCGGAAAGATACTTGGGAGATTCAGTTAGCCTATTGAATAAAGCAGCAAGTCATCAGCTACAAGCTCTTTAACTTTTTGTAAAATTTATAGATAAAAAGAAGGCAGCCTCCAATTTTGCAAGACATGTTTTAGAAAACATTGTAAATATACCTGCTAACATTTCCACTACGTATTGTTTGGGATGTTTTCTCTTCCACTGTTCCAGTAAAGCAAAAGGTTAAGATACTCATAATACAGAGGGGCAGGAGGGACTGGAAGTGAAATAGATCTTTAAAACACATTGGTTTGTGTTTGGGTGATAAAGGAGCAGTATGAAGATTAGCTTATCTTTGAGACTAGAAATGTACAGAGGCTCTGATATTACAGTGCATGCTAAAAGCAGGTTTCTGAATATAAACAATGCCTTACTGAAACCTACTTGATGCTGAAACTAAGATGCTGAGGCTGGTGTCCTGATGTGATTTAACTGTGTGTCTTTAATTACAAAATGAAAGTTAGTTTTGCAATTATTTAATGCTGAACTTAGGGCCTCAAACAAGTGTGTTTTTCAACTGTTTTTCAGCGTGTTCTTAGAGTCATATGAGCACTGAAGCACTAAGAAACCTCAAATGAGGAAAGCAAGTTAAATAATATGAAACTTCTATTTTATTTAGCTCTGATGGAATGAAATTCTCTTTCCAGCCTAAGCTGGGGAGAACAGGAGAAAACCCATATTAAATGTATTATTACAGCCTTATGCTCCACTTCTGAAAGGCAACTGTTGAGTGCTAGATCCTCGTGTCACCTCAAACCAAAAGCTATCTCTCTTTGAAATGTTTACTGTAGAAGACAGGAAATCTGTTTGCAATCTTAACCACAGACCAAACTTTTCAAAAGATGTCTCTAGTGTCTAAGCATAAAGATAATCTTGTGGGTAAGGCACTGGACCTGAATTCTGACCTCAAATCTCAGCTGCCAGAGTGGCTATATATGACCTTGACAAGCCATGCAGAGCCAGATATAAATAAAAATGCCTAAAATAAAGATTTGAAAGTACGTCTGTGGCAGATGATAGGTGCCTGCATCCAAATTTGTAATCTGACAGCCTTCATTTGGCTGCTGCTTAAATTCCATAGGCACTTTTCTCTTTTTGGTCAAGATTCCCTAAACTGTATGTGTTGTACCTCTTATTGTGATCCACCATCTCAGTTTCAAGCTCCCTCCTAAGCATGTTTTTCTTCTGGGTGGGGTACTCATGGGAGCTGAGGATTCAGGCAGCTGATCTTACATCAGCAAAACCAAATCAACAAAAAATATGGCTGCTGTCTTCCACAACACAGTGACTGGCAAAGCTAATGTTTTCCTTATCTATCCCTCAGAAGAGTGTTCTCAGAGCTTTGGTAAGTATGACCTTTTCGGGGATTCATCCACCCTTGTGGGACAAGCCCCCTCTTGCTGTCCATCACGTTGCAGTTGCAATTACTAAGGAAACAACTAAATACTTTTAATTTAACTGGCGAAAGCTCAGTTTCCTTAGGAAAGAAGAGCAACAACTGGTTGTAAATTTTTGCTTCTGGTTCTTCATAGTAGTTAGCTGCCCCTGGCTAGTATAAAAATTCTACGATGCCCTTAGACCTATCTATGGTCCATTTGGCGATTAACTTACTGATTAGACTAAACTACAGGTTAGATCATCTGCCAAGGAAGTAGAAAATCTATATTCAGGTCTGTTCTGTTTTATTGTCCTGCACATCAAACAATTTGACATTTCTTATAGAACCAAATGCTGAATTGTGAAGATTTCTCTTGAAACTGCAGACTTGGGTACAGCTCTGTTTAAGAAGTGCAAGTCTTTCCTATTAACTTGTTCTTCCCATATTGCAGCCTTTTCCTCCTGCCACAGACAGAATCATGTGTGGCAAGGATGTTTTCAGGGCTCCCAAGAGTAAACTCCCAGGAGTTACCACTATACAGGTTAACACTAAGCTCTGCAGAAAATTCTCTCAGCCTGAAATGCGTGTCCTGAGAAGTCAGCTGTCCTCCCCTTGGCTACAAAAGAAGCCTAGGTATCCAGCTTGGACTAGATGCTGACTTTCATAAGGCTAAAGGCAGACCATCTTAAGACTTTAAGCTCTTCAGGAAAAGTACTGTCTTTATTATGTGCCACATCCTTCCACAAAACATCCATAATCTTAATAGGAGCTTCTGTGGCATCAAATAGCAATTAAGGTGTTGTTATTAAAAATTATGACTTCTCTAAGTTTATCCATTATTTTAAGCAATGCATTTTAATAGCAAAAAGCACTAATGGACATTTTCTGCTCTTTGCCCACTATAGAAAGAAAGTAGCTGCTCATTTTTTATTTCTTTGGTCCAACTAGACTCACTGGTATGAATTAAGTCCTCAGATCAAGATGAGATTAGTTTAACTAAACACAATTAAGCATAATTCATTAATCTTATACAGAAGCTCTAAGGTGCAGCTCCTCCATTCTGACCCCAAGGAGGTCTGTATGGATTTTATAAGCCCTTGTGTTTTACAAGCCCCTCTTCAAATGCTGTGTTTGATACAGTTGTTCAATGTATAGAAACAGTACATTGTTACTGGATGTTCATCCCAATTCAAAATACCATGATATTAAACGTTTTCAGCTGAACATAACATCTAGAGAATATTCCACATGTTTGGCCCACAGAGAAGAGGTTATAACACTATTGCAATTACATCCTCTACAGATGGCACATGCTGTATGGATTACAGTGTTGCTTGTTCTGTTGCTGTGGACTTGCTTTGAATTGTCTGTGAAACGTTGGAACCATAAATCAATTCTTCTCCCTCTCAAAGAAAAGAAAAAATATTTCAAAGGGAATTTTGTGCAAAATGGCAAGGGTCAGGGAGGCTAGGGTAACCTTCCACTTTGTATCAAGGAGAGGAAGCCTTCTGATTAAAACAAAGAAGAGGAAGCTGCCCGAATAAAACAACTTTTTTCTCCTGACCTCATATATCAGAAAGAAAATCTCCATTGGAACAACCTAAAATGGAAGACAGACTATATTCAGCCATGTCTTGTATAGATCTCCAGGGCTGGCAATTGTCCTCAAGAACAGCTTTACCAGCATCAGTGGAAGACTGAGCCAAATTCCATGTCTAACACATACTCTTTAAAGCCAAACTGTTCATGGCTAGAAGGACAGTAAAATATTATAACAAAATGGTTTTCAAGAAATATTATAACAGAATGGTTTTCAAGCTGAGTGTTGAACCAGATGACAAGGTAACATCATGCCTTGATCAAGCCTTATATAACTGTTTTGGTGTGTGGCAACATTAAATGTCAGTTACGCTCGCTAACATTTATCTTTATACATGAACTGATCATTAGAATTACTGTATTTAGAGAAACCCTTTTGATAAAAATGTCAAATTATTTTTTTGAAAAATTCTATCTTTTAATCTTGATCTTGTGTTGCAATTATTCCCAGACCTTATTGTGGTTTCCTGCACAAAATTATATCCTTAAGCATACCAGTCCAGCATTTATTACAGACACAGGACAATAAAAAGTCAGCAGCAGGAGACAATTTGTTTTATATGTGCAGTTAACTTTACACAGTGCTGGAAAATATTGGCAAGTGGCACTTAATTATGTTACCCCTGGATTCTTAAAATGTATCACAAAGAACACAAAGGCACAAAGCACTTCTTTACTGTAGCTACTTTTAGGAACTACTTTTCAGTGGTACAGGCTTTGCATCTTAGAATACAATTTCAAGATGTTCTAATTTTGCTAATACAATTATTTTTCCTTGTTTTCATTCTTTGTTTACTTTAAAATAATTGCCAATTAATAATTGTATGGAAAGTGGTTTCATTTGTGACATCTGAGAAATAACTCCAGACAGATGTAATTCCAGTTTTTTACCATGTTGGCTCTGGGTCTGTAAGTTTCAAACAACACCAAAGTTAGAGGATTTTCTGCTGCATTGCACAATACCTAGATCTGGAAATAGGATCAGTGATGGAAAGAACCCTATAAAAGGAAAGGCAGGGTAGAGAGATAGCAACAGTAGGACATTTAAGTTTGTGGCCCATTGAGACTACATCCTAACGTGAAACTGCTGGAAATGCTGGGCTGAAAGTTCTTCGGAAAAAGAAATGAAGACATGATCTGATGGTCAAACCTTCCTATTTTCTACTTAGCAGTGCACTCAGTGCACTGCTTTATCCCCACCAAGCTAATATTGACCAAACTTGTATGCAGAAACCATATTCCATTTATTTCACATCCTGAAAAAATGTTCTAACAAGAAATGAAACTAGCTTAGCACAGTCATATTGCTAACTAAATGCAACAAGAGCAAAAACTTACCAGCTGACAGTAATCTGCTGCTTTAGTAGCTTGTGCAAGAATAATTTTATATATCAACAAAAAGAAAAAGATTTGGGACAGTAAGCACCTTCTAAAAATTGTAACTACTACCTACACTGTAGCATGCCAGTGTACTCCCTGATTTTCTGAAAAAGACTAGTCCAGGGTCTGATTCAAAGGTCCCTGGAGATATTAAAAGAAATTCCGGAAAATCTTTGATCACAAATTTTCAGCTAAAGATGAAAATGTTAAAAAGGGATAGCTGTAAAATACCTCATTCTCATGTATTAAAAATGTTCCCACTTACAAAAAAAATCATCTAAAGGAATTGACTCACTTTTTTGTAGATTGTTTCATAAGGCTGACAATTTTCTTAGTTTTATGATTGAATTTTATTAGGAAAGTAAATCTGTAATATGATAATTCCACATGGATCCTGCAAAACTTGATAATGCTGTACTTTCAATAGTATGAAAGTATCTTAACAAATAGTGCCTTTACTTTCACTGAATGCTACAGACAGCTTTACAGCTCAAACACCGTGTTTAATAAACAACCATTTTTGTTGCTACTCTGGGAGAAATGTGCTATTGAGTTATTATTAGACTCAATACTTCTGAATCACATGTGGAGGAAGGGGCCAACGTTTTTTCTTACCAGACCCATAGTTTGACTTTATTGACAACATTTTAGTTTTGCCAGCTTGATTTAAAAATACTGACATTTGTCTCATTGCAAAAACTTCAGAAAAACAGCCATTCCTGCCATTCTCTGTTTAATTTTCTTATTACTACCAGGACTGTACGTAGCCACAAAATTGCTGTTGACAATTCAGAAACACATATTCTCCCACCATCTGGAGATGTGCAGTGTGCACGACACAAGACCATGTTCATGGGGTCTACACCCCTGTTAGCCCCTCCTGATGAATCCATCCTGAGTAGCAGAATAAAAAGTGTTGGGATTTGTTTCGTGTTTTGATGTTTTTTAGTAAATTTACATTTGGCTTTGGTTCTAAAAGAAACAACAGAGAAACCTTTGACCACACCCTTCTCTGACATGAGATACTGTGCCACTCGCTTTCAGGGCACCTATGCTGATTTATACCTGCTTAGGATCTGGTTCAGCATATCTGTGTTAACTCCAAGCCAGAATCTGCACCTGTGTTGAGCTCTCCTGCACAATGAAAGCTGCAAAATGAGAGTAATGTAAAAGATATCGCCATGTGAGAAACTGGTATGTGTTTTGTCTTCCAGCCTCACTCAAAGAAAAATGGCTGTTGTCTGCACACAAGAATGTGCTTTTGAAGGTGAAAATGCAATTCACAGAAAACAAAGACAGCACAGATTTAAAGTTACGTAACCCAAACACCTTTTAAAAGATTTAGATTCTTCATCCAGAAAAGTAATGAGAAGTTCTTTTTGATAAGCTTGCACTAAAAACTTAGAGGAAAAGAAAGGAATTCTGCCCTGTCTCAACCTGCTAGGAACCTCCTGGTGTGTACCTGCACTCACAGAAGAATATGGCTCAAGGAAAACTCACCCTCTTACATTCTCAGTCTCCTTCTTATTAAAAAAAAAAATAAAAAAATAAAAAAATGTCACTGGGCATTCCCTGTAAGTAAACAGTACATGTTGAGTGAGGTATTTTACAAAGAATTTGTGGTTAGGCTGGCAGCCCAGAAGATGAATCTTTGTTTTCCAGACATTAGTTTAGTAGATTATGGCACATCATTAGAAATTATTCTTTATTTTGTTTATACTCTACTAAAAGTGAATTACAGTTTCAGAACACATATACACTTTTCTTCAGCTATTTAAGAAGAACTATTGCAATATAACCAGTTAGCGTACTTTCACACTACAAGAAAAGCAGGATGCAAATATTGACCCTTACCATATGAACTGATATTAGCTAGTCTGGCATTTGCTTATGACATCAGAAAGAATGGTATCCTCCTTTGTAGGAATGATACTGTAATGCTGTGGTTTTATCTTTCTTTAATTATAATGGACAGTCTGTCAAACCACAAAGATGTAAATAGTTATACTTTACTTTGATCCTTTAACATGGTTCTATCTCATTAAGTAGATATATTTGCAGTTTCCACTTCCTTTTCAGAGATGAAATATATTTGTTTTTCCTACATGTTAATTAAATAAAAAGTGTGCTAGATAGGAAACTCTTTCTTGAAGTACATTTTTTAACCTGCTAGTTCAGATGATATAAATACATTTATAGATATTTGCTGAGGTTCGTCTGATTTATCTTTAGCCATCTAAATAGCAACTGGGACCCCTCTTTAGTCAGTGTAAAAAGATAAATATTTTCATTTTAGTATGGTATGAATCACTCTCCAGAGGTGACAACCTCCTTCCATTGACCATCAGAGGGAGTCACTAAGACTAAGAGAATAGATGAGAAAAATCTCACCCTTAGTTGAGAACATGAAATGAAATGTGTACTTTCAGGTATAGTGACAGGCATTCTTTGGACACAGGCCACTTCTGTGGCCATGAACAAAAAAACCCATTAAAATCAAGTGATGCATAATTTCACCACTCTACGGATTCTGTAGGAAGCATTTTGCAGAAACAATATACACAACTTCTCCACAAAATTTACAGTTCTTTAACTGAGCATAAAGAGCATGAGAAAGAGAGATTACAAAATACCTCTGATATGTCTACACTTTGGATACCCCTATGGAAGTAACTTCTAAGCATATATCTATTCTGAAAACAAAAATCTTGGTCCTACTACTTCTTACATACACTCTCAAGAACCAGACAGCCAAGAGGAGTTCTGTTCTGCCCATGAAGAGACAAATGGCAGGTCAATAGACTGCATTTGCAGGAAGTTAAATCTGCCTGAAGCATTTGTAGAGCCTTAAAGGTAATTTTAAATCTCTAACATGTGGAAATTACACTGAAATATAACAGTGAGCCCATAATAAGAGTAATCATTAATAGAGAGTTAAATTTACACAAGCAAAAGCTGACGTATATCTCTTCAATATCCCAAATTGGCTGTTGATTTTTATTGATAATAGCTGTTGCATCTTAAACCACTACTGAGAGGACAGGCCAGCTTCAAGGGGCAAAAAGAATTCATTAAAAAGGGACTGAATAAACCAAGAAAGCTGAGAAGAAAAATGGTTAAAAATGAGAGAGTGTATTGAAAATCACAGCTAATTTTTCTCTTATTCTTCTACTGGTCTTTATTGTTCATAGTGAAAACATACAGTATATGAAACTCTAAAGAGTTGAATGAAATATGTTAGCAGCAAGCTGCATTTAAGACCAATTAATCATGTCAAGATGTACAGCAGTGTGCTATTAACCCACTTCTGAAGATACTGAAGTCTCTCAGCCTTTGGTCTCCAGGCTCACATCACATCCAAGAAGTATACCAGCAATCTGCTAATGCGTACCCTTGTTGTGGCTTATTATTATATGTCTTGGTGCAGCTTCCACATGTTCCAGTTTTCAAACTGCCTGACATTTTTGGTTAAGTTGTGGCTAAACATGTGCAGGAGCAGTTTTTCCACAATGATGCATTTAGTTCTTTTAAAATGTTTATTTCCCTGTGTAGCCAAAAGTACCAGTCTGCAACCACTACAGGGTGGATTGGGAGGGCTTGCAAAATTTAATTTCAAAAAACAATGCAATATGTTTGAGTTAGAGAAGTGTAGAAGAACATCTGAAAGCAGTAACTTCCTTTTTTTGTTTGTTTTATTTGTGTTTTTTAATTTTCACTACTGTAATTTGAAAAAGAACCAGTCTGCAAAATACCCTTGCCATAAGTTCACCAATCACTGGAAACAAGATATTTGAGAGAACTTAGTACATCAAGCTCAAGAAATTCAGCACTCATCAGTGCACTCATCATCTGAGAAGAAAATACCATTGTCTTCTCTTAAAAATCTTTGTTTTTCAACTGTAAATGAAGCAAAGGAAATTCCACTACTGAAAAACAGAGATGTGATTAACCTGCCATGTACAGCAACTGACTTTGGCAATATGGAAGGGGTGAACGCAACACTTTGAGCTCTACCTTTTCCCCATACCTCTGCCAAAACCAGATTGGTTTCTACAGCCATTTTTTTACTATGCCTGATTCCACACATTAGAAAATCCTCACTGATTTTTACAGACTTTCTCACATGATATACATGAAGTTGGGTATAAGCACATCATCAGGATTAGATATGAATTGATGATGACTGTTCACTTTTGTTTGATGGCCATAAGGCAAATTAAAGCAAAAGTCATCAAATAGGAAAAATAGAGAGCAGAGATAAAATATGAAAGAAAAGGAATACAAAGTCATTGCTTTGGGTGATATGTGACTTTGGACTTTCATCCAAAAAAGCAGACAGAGGGTATTTTTCATTGTCCTGTTTACACATCTAAAAAACTTTGTTCCTTTCCAATTCTTGTTGCATAGCTCTGCAAAATATTACAGAAACAGAAAAAGAATAAATATGCAGAAAGAAAAAATATAAATATGCAGTATAAATATATAGATGCACTTGCTCCTCTGGAAAATAAAGCAGATAAAGCAGCAGTAAATCCAAACTGCCATCTAAAAATATGAACTTTTTCAAACCTTTAAGATTTGGGTGACAGGCTTGCTAATCTGATTTTTTTATTGTTGTGTATTTCTAAAATTAATTTCCTTCTTAGGTCTCATTGTAAAAATCACATGAAGACAGGTGTTCTCCAAAGGTTTTGCATGTCTGATTCTGGAGAGACAGAAAAAAATAACTTCTTTATTGGCATATCTGATTTTAATATTTTTTCCAGTTCAGTTTTAGTTTAAATCAGAAAATACAAAGATTTCAGAATGCACAAGCCCTCTCGTTATTGTAGGTATTTATTCTCTGCTAATCACTATGGTATCCCATGTGCTTTTAACACTAAATATATCCCTTGGGTGTTCTTTTCACACTAAATATATCCCTTGGGTATTCTAAACACGGGATTTTTGTCTCTTGCCCGTTACCAGGAAAAAAGTAGGGAGAAGTGGATACACTTCATAAGAGGTAAGGTAAAATGCAAGTGAACATAGTGCTTTTGTTCTCTATCAAGAGAGTCCTGCAATAACTACCTGCAATAATCTAGCTTTTGGTCTCATTCTGTCATAAGTGTGGCCAATACTCTGAGATGTCCTGACTCCCAGCCCAGTGCTATAATCATACTTGTAACAACCTACTCTCACAGAGTATGTACATATATGTATATATATCTGTGCATGTCTCTGTATATAATGTACACATCCACCTCAAACATAGCTGTTGATATGCCACTTGTAGCTCACTTATCAGATACTAAAAAAGTAATGGTTCAGAAAAAAAGTTATGGGATTTACAGGTTAACGGCCATAGTCCTCAGCTAGGATAAATCAGCATATCTCTAAGTCAGAACGTCACTGATTTACACTGGCCAAAGACTACTCTAAATGCTTGTAAAAGGCACTCTATATGCAAACCACTCAGTTTTATATTAGTGCTATATTCCATCAATGAACTTTACAGTAATTTCTATTCTCCTAAGCACAATTACAGTCATTGATAAAACCACAATGACATATGTATTCTTAGTAAATACAGCATAGTCCTATAGTTAAATGCTTTGCTCTATTTGCAAACCACTCATATTGTCTAAGAAAGAGATTCATGTCTGGTGTAACTTAAGTAGGAGGTCAGATTCTAGCTTTAATTTCTTCTTTTCTGTGTTCTCTGCATTGATGGATAGTTTTTTTACTTAGCTTGGAAGCTGAAAAGGGAGTTTTCCTGTGAGGCCCAAGTAGGAACCAGTATTAATCCACGTAAGAAAAGCCAACATAAGAGAAAGAAAAGATGAAAGGAGTTGTAACAGACAGTGACAATTTAAGGGACAGGCCCAAGCCTTTGTCTTTTCCCCCTTTGGAAGTGAGGCAATTAATAGTCACCTTAGAGTATTACTTATAATTTTCTCCCTGTGGCTGTGCATAAAGACAGTGGAAGAGGAAGCTGATTCCTTTTGTACTGCCCCAGAACAGATCACGTGTACATCCATTATCTGGACTTCCAATAGAGGAAAATCGATGAAGTTGTTATGGAATATGACGGTCAAATTTTGACATTTTGTTAAGGAAATTATACTATATTCAAGTTTGTAAGGAAAGGTCCTTTTTGATGAGCCAGTTAAAAACACTTCAGCCTAGGTATCCGCTGCTGGGCACATAGCAAGCTAACAGAAACACACATAACTCTATATGTAAAAGCTTAAAAAAATTACAATTTTAAACTACACAATGAAGTAGCAAAAAGAAATAATTGTTTGAACACTTTTCCAGGGTTTGTCAGTCTACTTTAGTTCAGAAGCAAGATATGACACTA
The DNA here is from genome assembly GCF_047370975.1 of Nipponia nippon. Lineage (NCBI taxonomy): Eukaryota > Metazoa > Chordata > Aves > Pelecaniformes > Threskiornithidae > Nipponia > Nipponia nippon. Next base: position 2,841,305 of record NW_028262339.1, on the reverse strand, counting down.
AAGAGGAAAGGCATTAAAAAGTGAGGGATTAAACTTAAGTGTACATGGTCTAGATTCTAGTGCTAAAAAATATGGACTGTCAATTAGCTCACCGATCAACTAACACCAATGATCTTTGCAGACAGTGGCAGCTCTGATACACAAACAATTTTTAGGGAAAAGACACACAAAGTTTATGAGCAATATGTAAGTTTACATGAAACCTGCCAAAAGAAAAACCTGTAACTTTCATCAATGGATAACAGGACCAGCAAATGCTGCTGTGATGATTTGTGCTGGAAAACACTAAGATAATATTTGTTTTTAAAAGTACCAATGCCTTGGCATTAAATTCACTGGCACTTTTAAATCCATACTATTAACTATGGAACAAAGTACAGAGTTATAAGGATTTGATCACTGCTACCTGTTCAGTGTACTTATTATTTACATATGCAAATACAGTTTCAAAGTTGTAATAAAAATTAAGCTTCTACTACGTAATTGACATATTATATCCAAATCACAAATTTATTGTTAGTTTTGCAGTATTGGTTCTCACTTCCTCAGGCATGGAGTCAGCTAGGGGAGTCAAAGGAAGAGGTTAAAACCTTGTTTTTTCTTTAAGAATCAAGTTTATTTTAGCACATTTGTACCTTCACAGAAAAACCTTGAACATGTAAAGTCAGAAGACTCAAGTAGCAGAAGACATAAAAACCCAAAAGGCATTTTATTATATCTTATGATTTTTAACAGTCATATATTTTAGTGAGGCAGAATTATAGAGTTTTGAGTGTCTGAAAGAATATTGTATATCTGATTTCTGCATGAATTGTGTTTTGGGTAATGAAACAGAAATCCAAGTGGAAAAGCAACTATGTTTTTGCCCCTCCAAAGTGACTCAAACTCTTGCTAACAAAGCTGAAGCTACAATATTGAAATGCATCTTCAGAGTCAGGGATGTGCTAGAATTCCAGGCATCCATATAACTGTTCTGTATTCCAAATGCCTTTTTCATTGGAAAAGCAATAACCAGAATAAGCAAGAAAATGGAGATCTATGTTCCAACCTAAGGCATTTTCCTTATAATTTTAAAAGTGAAATGCTAGGTTTCAAAGTTGTATGATTGAAGACAGAAAGAAATTAACCTACTTCAGAAGGAATTTAAAAACACTTGGCCTTAATTTTCATGATCACACACAATCTGTGCATTCAGTAAATGACAAAACTGACAAAGGATAACAGAATAGGAAGGATAATTTCCTTGCATTCTCGCACTTGGATGACCTGAACACAATTTCTAATTTAGACTTTCTACATAACCAAAGGCAATTCTCTCATAATACTCTTTGCCTCAGTTTTCACCAAAAATATGAGGCGATACCTCCAAATTTCATAGAAGCTTTCTGAGGATAAAATTCATTCACGTGAAATGTTCTGACACTGCAAAACTGAAGGCTATGTACCTTGTTTGCCATTACAGTGAAAGGATGCAAAGGTCATTTTTTTGTGAGGGCCTGAAACAGTGGCAATGTATCAATAGAGTGTTGGCATGTCATGATGACAGGCCATTTTGTTTGATTAGTCTTCTAAAACAAGAGAGAAGTGACTAAAATAGGAGTCTATAAAGTGATTCCTATGCCTTCAGCCATAAAAAAAAAATCCCTAACCAGTAGTGTCTTGTTAGAGCACAACTTGTCTTTCTAACCCGCTAGGCAAGTGCCAAAAAGTACAACCTATTCTAAATCAAAATGAAATAGGTAAAAGCAGCATGGTTTTAGAGCTATTTACTATTCCCTTGTATAGATCACTTCCTCTCCCCTGCTCTTACTCTGTATCTTCTTACAATCCAAAGATAAAATGAGCTATGCAAACTTCAAGGCTGCTCCATGTGTCAGAGCCTTCAGAAACAATAGAAATCTGCCCTGTGTCTGTGTCAGCAGGCATGGGATTGGAAAGACAAATGTTGTCATAACCTCCACCCACTGGAATCTGGTTGTTGGTTTAGTTAACACATCCTCTGGCTATTTGAACTGGTCACTGGAGAAGTCAACAGTTAAGTCAAGTTGTCATGCATTCCTTATTAGCAATTTCCTCCCACATCTGGATCCTCTGCATTCATGTTTACAAATCAGCTGAAATCTTGTTTGTGCTTTGAGGATGAACTGAAGACATTAGAGGAGTATCTACTGTTCAGCTCTGCAAACTAAGTAAATTTAGGTTCCCCCGTGCAAGCAAAATCCACCAATTTGCTGAGTTGCATGGGTTTTTCAGTATCTGATTATTTCTTTTTCGGGGGGGGATGACACAAACAACACATCCTCTGATCCCTTCTGCATAAAGTATCCAGGCAGGAATCTCAGCTATTTTCAGTGAAGGAAATGCTTGAGTTATTTCATGTAGTTTTTGCTTGACATGGTAGCACTGAGTGGTTATGTTTGTTCACAGAAAGAAAGATGGGCATATAATGACTTTTTTGTCTTAATACAACAGCTATTCCTGGGCAATATTTCCAGGCAACTGTTGAGATTGTGAGTCAACACAAGTGCTTACTTTTGCTTACTTTCGCTTACTTTCGCTTACTTTCGCTTACTTTCACAGAAGAGGATAAAAATTATACCTTTAGGCATTTCTTCAGATTACTCAATGCAGAACAGACAGAATATGAAAGCAGGCAAAATGGACATGATACAAAGGAGGAATCTGGAAAAGTTCTAGCCAAATTCCAGCTCATTGCCAATGTTATTTCTCTTGTTGTACTGCATTTCTTGGCAATGTTACACTTTCTCTTCCCTCTAAAGAGTTACCTAAAACATGCCTCCATCCTGCCATATCTGACTAGTATGTCAGTCTTTTGCACAAAAATCTTTGCTCATTAAACATGGAAGACTTCATCTATCAATTATTTTTTTTCCTCAAGTATTCTCACTGGACCTATCTGGTTTTTGACACCCCCAAAAAATTTAATTCTGTTAAGAATTGCCTGGAGAAAAGCAGAATACACTTGAGTTAAAACAAAAGCAGAATCAAATAAAAATGTCCCACAGGTAAATTTGGTTAATCTATTCCAAAAGGCATACTGCTTATGCATTAGTCAGAACATTTTTATAAATATGTCCTTTAAATATTTAAAGTCATTCTTTATAAATAACTAATACCTAATCATCACCTTTTTGGAGAAGTGTTTGTACTCTACTTTTTTTTTTTATGACATCCCATTCCCAAGAGGTGAATACATAGAATTCACCAGCTGTGAAGGTCAAACATGTCTACTGAGTTGGAACAACTGAATCTAAGACTCACACCTGTTTTTTAGAATAGTTAGCCTTATATTGCTCTTTGACTTTAGCTGCAGATAGAAATGCCAAGACTGACTGGTGCTACATTGGGTACCCAGAAACTGAGGAATCCAAGCATATCATCCATGAGTGGAAAGTCTGACTTATGCTCAGATTCTACAGCACTTGCTTATACAAAAAGGAACTCTGTGGTACAAGCAGGGATGGTTTTCCAGGGCAACATCCCAGTGCTTAAGCTGTACAACAATCTTTTTTCCCTACAGTCCCTTCATTCACTGATAATACACTTACTAACTCCAAGAGGTTCTATAAGGAAGCTAAGAGATGCACACTAACTCACATCACTACCTGACGATTATGTATCTCCAGGGTCAAGACCCACCAACAAATTGAAGATAAGGCTTCTCTAACTACTATGGGGAAATTGTATTGATTGCCTCCGCTTTAACATGAAAAGTGATATTTCATATTATTACTTTATGCTAAATCTCCTTAAAAGACTTCTTCCACAAGGTTCTAAAGTACTGTCAATTTTACAGGAGAGCCAACGGACAGTTATGGGTCGCAGAGATAGAAAATCTTCCATGGAAGACTCTTATATAATGTTTAATGTATTTATTACCAGGACTCTTTAGTCTTTTCTAATGAGTAAGAGGTTTGATGCAAAACAATTCCATTGCTTGCAATGACACAGTTGCAGCAAAATAGATGCCAATTTCATTTGTGTATATTATGAGGAGGTAAGTACATTTTGCAAAAGCATCTGTTTGCACTATAAGGACTACAACTGTTTTCTCAGAGTTCACCTCACAGCAACCATTTTCTTAGTTCCAGATGATACTTCTCTTGAACCAATCAAATATATGTTATTCAGATATTCCTCCACCTATATGAAGACAGATTAACTGCTTGACACTGAATGTTTTATTGTGTGCTTTTTGCCAGTATCTAAATGTCACAGCAGAAAAATATGTCTATTGGCACAAAGAAGTTTTTTACCTTGACAACAGAGAGTTACACTCACACACAGGAGACCCATTTTGTTCAAATTCGCATTTGTGCTAATGATTTCACAACTGCTGCTGCTGTGCTTAAGCAGTTACCTTTCTTGCAGTCCACTGTACTCTTAGGCTTATTTCCAGTAGCTAATACAGACTGAGTCATGGGATGTACTTGGCCAGCAGATGGAAACAAGCAGAAGGAGGAGGGAGATATGGCTTCCAATGCTTTGTTTATGAGAACATCCTTCCTGTCATCAATACCCGCATTCCATTAACGCATTATTTCAATTCTGCCTTTGTGATGTGGTTCAAGCACTATAGTCAAAGCATATATGCTCCAGTCAAGCACATTTCACTTTATATTTAATCAAGTAAGAAGGGATACTACAGCAGTTTCTGTGAAAGCTCAAGCTGCTTACTAACCTGCTGCTCCTAATCCTTCTCAGTGGTACTGCAAAGCTTTTCCATTATGTAAGAGCAAATTCAACCTCTGATAAAATATTATGGATAGTATACATGAAAAATAAGACGTACTCCAAAATGGTTGTGGTTTTAGTTATTTATCTAGCTGTTTAAAAATTACATGATTTAAACTAGCATTCTGTCAAAAAAATGTTTGAAAGAGCAAGAAATGAGAAAGCAAGCCTTGAAAGCAAACTACTAATCATTAATAAATAAAACCCCCTATATATGTTCCTTTCTTTCCATAGCATATACACTATATCCAGGTTCATGGCTTGAGAAGAGCCATAGGAAAACGTTTGGAGCATGAACTGAAATTGCAAAGGAACTGAGGAATCTATTAAGAAGATATTTGAAGAGTATGAGCTATACTGTGTCTTGAACTGCTGAGGGTCAGCTAGAGTATACTCTAGTGTCCTGGTTTCAGCAGGGATAGAGTTAGTTTTCTTCTTAGTAGCTGGTAGAGCGCTGTGTTTTGGATTTAGGATGAGAATAATGTTGATAACGCACTGATGTTTTGGTTTTTGCTGAGCAGAGTTTACACTAGTCAAGGACTTTTCAGCTTCCCATGCTCTGCCAGGTGCATAAGAAGCTGGGAGGGAGCATAGCTAGGACAGCTGACCCAGACTGGCCAAAGGGCTATTCCATACCATATGACGTCATGCTCAGTGTATAAGCTGGGGGAAGAAGAAGGAAGGGGGGGACATTGGGCGTGATGGCGTTTGTCTTCCCAAGTAACCATTACGCGTGATGGAGCCCTGCTTTCCTGAGGATGGCTGAACACCTGCCTGCCCATGGGAAGTAGTGAATGAATTCCTTGCTTTGCTTTGCTTGCGTGCGCGGCTTTTGCTTTACCTATTAAACTGTCTTTATCTCAACCCATGAGTTTTCTCACTTTTACTCTTCCGATTCTCTCCCCCATCCCACCAAGGGGGGAGTGAGTGAGCGGCTGTGTGGTGCTTAGTTGCTGGCTGGGGTTAAACCACGACAGCCCTTTTTGGCGCCCAACGTGGGGCTCGAAGGGTTCGAGATAATCACAGATTTAATTGGAATGTGCTAGATTGAATTTATAACTGTTAGTGCTGTTTAGGTATTAATCGGCAGGCTTCTGTACTTGCCATGGGGCTTGCTTGCCTTACTGTATATTAGAGTCTAGTGCTCGTTAGTGGCTGCTTTTTGCTTTTGCTGCTTGCTGTACTGCTTATCATCTTACTCTGCTGTGCCTGGGAACATTTTCATAACAGCAATGGCCATGCGCCTGGGCTGGCAGATGGCCAGGGCATCGCTGCTGTTTCTGTGTTGGTGTACTGGACAGGCTGGAACTCCAGTGTGAACTCGAGTCGAAGGGACTGTGACCTGTGGATGAGTCAATGCGGGAGCAGGACACCCCGAAGCGTCTGTGGACGTGGATAAGCCCATGCCAGAGCAGGTATGTCTCGAAGCATCTGTGGCCATGGTTATGTCTGTGCCGCAGCAGATATACTTCTTGAAGGGATTGTGGCCCAAGGATAAGTCCACGCTGGAGAAGGTACACCTCGAAGCATCAGTGGCTGTGGATAAGTCCATGCTGCAGCAGGTACACCTTGAGGCATCAGTGGCTGTGCATGAGGTCATGCTGGAGCACCTCAAAGCGTGTGGCCATGGGTAAGGCCATGGTGGAACAACCTTACTTCTGAAGAGACTGTGGCTGCGGGCAAGGCCACGCTGGAGCAGGTATATCTCTGAAAGCATTGTGGCCCATGGAGAAGGCCATGCGGGAACAGGTGCACCTCTAAGTGACTGTGGCTGTGGATAAATCCATGCTGCAGCAGGTATACCCCTGGAGAGACTGTGGCTCATAGACAAGGCTCCACTTGGAGCAGGTAAACCCCTAAGGGACTGCAGTCTGTGGATAAGTCCAAGCCGGAGCAGGGGCAAGGGGAGGAGTCCATTGCAGTGTTAAGCCCAATGGTCTGGTCCAAAGGGGCCAGGGGTGGAGATTGTAATGGAAATACCTTTAAATTGTTGTAACCCAGGATTTGAGTTGCATATTATAGGAATTACTATAGCAGGAACCCCTTATTGCTAGCCAGGCTAGGAGCAAGGGGAGGAGTTCCTTGCAATGTTAATCCTGACCCAAAGGGGCCAGGGGTGGAGATTGTAATGGAAATACCTTTAAATTGTTGTAACCCATGATCTGAGTTGCATGTTATAGGAATTACCGTACCAGGAACCACCTGAACCAATGGAGAAGCAGCCCTACAAGAAGCAGTGCAAGTGCAGCAGTGACCCAACCTGAGCTGGCTTTGGTGCCCAATAACTCCACGCAACACACCACCTCTCCTGTCCTGAGTGACCACCATCACAGATGGAGCCCAAAGTCACGGACTAAATGAACTCAATGGACATTATGTGGACATTTGTGGATGTTTATGGACATTTTACAGACATTTTACAGGAGTGGTCCATAAAATAAGTGGGGTGGTGGTTAATGAGGATGTATTGGATAATGTGGGACCTGAGCATGAAGTAAATGGTATGGAATAAGGGGTGGATACTGTCCTGGTTTCAGCAGGGATAGAGTTAGTTTTCTTCTTAGTAGCTGGTAGAGCGCTGTGTTTTGGATTTAGGATGAGAATAATGTTGATAACGCACTGATGTTTTGGTTTTTGCTGAGCAGAGTTTACACTAGTCAAGGACTTTTCAGCTTCCCATGCTCTGCCAGGTGCATAAGAAGCTGGGAGGGAGCATAGCTAGGACAGCTGACCCAGACTGGCCAAAGGGCTATTCCATACCATATGACGTCATGCTCAGTGTATAAGCTGGGGGAAGAAGAAGGAAGGGGGGGACATTGGGCGTGATGGCGTTTGTCTTCCCAAGTAACCATTACGCGTGATGGAGCCCTGCTTTCCTGAGGATGGCTGAACACCTGCCTGCCCATGGGAAGTAGTGAATGAATTCCTTGCTTTGCTTTGCTTGCGTGCGCGGCTTTTGCTTTACCTATTAAACTGTCTTTATCTCAACCCATGAGTTTTCTCACTTTTACTCTTCCGATTCTCTCCCCCATCCCACCGGGGGGGGAGTGAGCGAGCGGCTGTGTGGTGCTTAGTTGCTGGCTGGGGTTAAACCACGACATCTAGGTTAGCTAGAGCCCCGCTGGCTGTTATACAAGTGTAGATACAGAATTTACATGCAGACACCTATATGTAACCACCTAAATGTAGGTGTCTCAATCTACAGCATGAATTCCACATTAAAGGTCTGAAGACCCAACTTTCATTCACCTGGAGATGCATCAAGTAGATGCCTTCTATTTAAGTCAGCAAAGTGATGCCTGTATAGTCCTAGTTACATTTACAAGTTACATTTACATAGCCCGTCAGGAATACTGGCAAAGTTTACTGCTTATATTAATTCCCAACATTAAGAAGGCACTCTCTGATCAAGCAGTCTTAGATATTTCTTCAGAGCACTGCATCATCACATGCAGATATAACTCTGACTGCAAATAAGAGCTGAATCAGAACCAGGAACTGGATCTGCTAGATTATTTTCTGTGGCTTGAGTTTATGACATTGGCACAACCTGTGGCCAAGGAAATAAAATCATCTTGATCTGCAGCTCTAACCTGTTTTCTAACAATTACACATTCTTGACCAATGTGCAAAATTTCCAGTAGATGATTAACCATAATATGTGTTATAACTGAGCGATTCCTAAACATTGCACTAAATCTGTAACTATATGTGAATCCATTAGGCTGACAAAAACCAGCCTCTGGCAACAGCTTCCTCTGTGGAAAAAGGCTTGGTATGGTCCAAATAACAGACAATTTATTTTATGATGATAGGAATTACTGAAGACACAGGACAACTTTTATATTGGGAAGGGATAGTATCATGCCACCTGTCCATCTCTAATTCCTGTTATCTTTTCTGAGGCTTCCTGTGACTTCTCCTGGACAATTTCTTTCTTGTTAGAGGGATATAAAACAGGATCAGACTACTGGTATTGCAGAACCAGTAGTCATAAGACAGAAACTGCACCTGGATTCTGCATTGCCATTTCTCTTGTTTACAGAAGATGCTGTGTCTAACTTAAATCTGCTTGTGAGAATGTCTTACATGTTTGTTAAAATGCCTTCTCTAGTCAATATTTAAGCCTGATCTATTTCTCCTTCTCTAGAAATGAACAGAACCAAGGTAAAATAATTGGCTCCAGTGGAATTACTCCCAATTCACACAGCTGAACCACTCTACAGCACAGCTTCCTGATGAAGACCAGCCTAATGACTGCTAGAAAAGGGTCTGAAATACTGCAACTTCCATATTCTTAAGAGCAAAATCTCAAAGTAATTTGAATAAACAGACATAAAAAGAGGGAAAAAAATATGTTCCCATTTACTAAGTTCAGTTGTTCAAGAGAATCAAGAATTTTGGAATATAGACAAAACTGTTTTAAATAAACATGTCATCTGAAAGTTTCTTGTGGGCAAAATAGCTATCATTTCCTGGAGTGGAACCTAACTTCACTCTAATAAAAGTGACTCCAATACTATGAGAAAGAACTGGAGGCTGGAAATTAAAAAAAACAAATATTTGACCACATGTCAATCTTGCAGTGCAGGAAGTGATGGGGAGACACAAAATTACCTGAAATCCTGCCAAAGTTTGCAGAGGATCTGTCAGTTCCTAAAGAACAGGATGTGCCTCAAAACCATTGCATGGTTCTTGTAATCACCAAACAATGGACTTCATTAATATGAACAAGGTATTCCGGGGCAGGGGGTGCTATTTCCACAGTTTAGCTTCTTGGGATTATAGCAACTGACTCCTAAACAAAATGTTCTAGCAATGCGCGTCATAACTGAGAATTTGTAATTGATACGATTTATGAGGATGTATAATTTTCTATTAATTCTTAGGCTTCTCTCTACATGGAGCTGAAAACATGTATCTATTCCCCTGCAGGAATTCAGATGTTGTGGCTCAAATTCCAAAGACAGCACAAAGGAGCTGGATTCCCAAGTTGCTTCTATTACTTTGAATATTGATTATGTTCCCAGTGGTAGCAGCAGTTACAATGGCACAAAACAGGTCTTAGTTCATATTCATAGGTAAAAGAAAAAATGAGTTTCAACAAACATATATCCATAATACTTGTACTGGAACAAATCTTGCTTCTGACTCTGTGAAATCTCCCTGACAGCACTGGAAGTGATGTAAGTCCATTTCATGGGAGCAGGGGGTTATGGGCACCAGGATACAGATGTCAGGACACAGAAATTAGGACTGCATAGACCAGAGTTTGTGGAGGGCTGGACAGTGAATCACAGGGTTATGTATAATACTCATCATTAAAACCAGGGCAGGAAAATAGATGTTGGGACTACTGCAGCTTCAGGGTTTCTTTTCACACAGCCTTTTAGTTGGAAAGCACTATTTTGAGATAATAGAATACAACTGACCTCTGAGGGATTTTGTAGGTTTGTAAAGGATTGCTGTTTCATACCCATAACTAAAGTCCTTATTGCTTGTAGTCCAGCAGGCTAGCTGAGAAAATCATACAGTAAGCAAGGCAAATTAAAGTGGGCATGACCTTTACTCCAGTTTTTGCACTAAAAGAGAACTGTGGAATGGAAGGCTGAACGTGAACAAATGCTAATTCCCATAAAAGTTTTTTGTATTGTTCTGGAATTCTAAGTCACAAAAAAATAAAAGATATAAACACTAGGTACTGGTAGAAGGAAGAAGGCAAAAATACTACTAGGAGAAAAATGCAACCATTCACAAGAATGTCCTGGACAACAGTATGATACCCAAGTATTCATATGGGGTATGTATGTCACTCTAGTACCCATAAGAGCTGACCCAAAGAATCCACAATCAGATGTTACGCAGATAGGGATTTGCCAAAGTCACAGATACCTAAAGAAGACCATATTAACAGATCTACAACTGATAATGAAAACACAGTCTGTGATTATGAATCACCAAAAGGGGACACTAATTAATGATCCTTCAAATAAGTCTTTCAGTCCTCCCAATGAAAAAAGGAGCATAACACAGTTCAGACAATACAGTCAGTACCATTCACCAGATGACACAACAGCTCTATCCAGAGATTTAAAAATGAAAAAAAGAGTGAAAGAACATCATAAGTGTGTTCAAGGGGAGATTCAAACCAAAAGCTATGACATATCCCATTGCTAATATTAAGCAAGGAACATCTCATTACTAATATTGAGCAATGAACTGAACAGGAACACTGGCAGCTTCCACTCAAAACTTCACTCATTTGCAGAGAACATGGACATTACCCATAGACAGCCAGATCACTGGTCAATGATCGCTGACTTTCATAGACAGCTTTGTTAGTGGTGACATATTCTTCTCTGCCATGTTCTAGCATGGTGGTGATTCTTACTCATCTCACCTGCTTCTGCCATTCCTCAGGCAACATACTAATGGACATTGTCTTGAAGTATCTTTCAGACAGAGCCAGAGGGGTTAACATTTCGTACTTTAACTACAGTTATGTCTCCTCCCTCCAACCACTTCTTTCTCCCTGCAGCAGCACATTTCATATATTTGGTCCGGGTTATTTTTTTCATTTTTTAACTCCCTGCCTCACCCCATTGGATGTGAGACATTTAATTTTGACAATTCACTCAAATTTAATGAATACTGCATTTTTTTCCTTCCCACTTCCCTCCAAAGAAGGCTAACATAAACATCATCTTTTTTCTAGCTCTGCAGTGTATTCAGTCTCTCAAACACTATACCAATCCTGCAACTCAGTGCTCAATGTAGTATCTCTTTCTCCACCTCATTAATTCTGGCTTCACTTGTCCCCTTCCCATCCTCAGCTCTGCTCCTCCTACAAGTTCTTCTAAGTACCTAGTGAGATGCTGCACAGGGGTCTGGCCCCTTTTACTTGAGGTGGGCAACTCCAGTTCTTCATGTCCTCACCACCATTCCCATCAGCATGCAGGAAAAGCCATCTGGGTTTTTTTGATCTTTCCACTCTTCTACCCCCACCTACAGAAACATTTCAGTGGAGCAGCTTCCTGCAGCATCCAAGTTTGGCTACCAAAATCTTAGTGGTGGCCAGGCAGAGCTGAGGAACAATCTTCCCCAGCCTTGCAAACCCCTTCCCCCCAAAGCAGAAGAGGCAACAATGAGGATGAGAGGGCTTTTTGCAGTGCTTTGGGGGCTGGTCACACACTAAGCCATCCTCCATCACTTGTGAAAAAAATATCAACATTAGCAACCAGGACAAGTGGCTTGGTCAGGAAAGTACTGAACTAAGAATCCAAAATTCTGAACAGAATTCACAAATCAATATGGGAATTCTGAGGAGATTAATTAATTGTATACTGTGGTTTCTATCCTGAACAGGTGTTTATTTTTCAGAGAGGCAACCATAAAGTTCTGATTTGTAGCTTTCGTTATGCCAGTGTAAGACAGACACAATGTGGAGTTCTCATCAGGCACCCTCTTTCAATTTTGCTTAATTTTTCCAAAAAGATTACTTAACTGGTCTATATTTATGAGAAGAGCAACCTTCAAATCACATAACTGTGTTTGGACAGTCAATACTGTCTATATCCTCAAAAGCCTTAAGAAAATTCCATTCAATCGTTTTCCATGAGAAATTTACCCATGAGAATTTATCCATGAGAAATTTAAGATAAATCTCTTAACAAAGCAGAAACCACTATTAAAAGGTGCAGCTGAACTACTCAGACGAAATAACATACTCATAATTTTTGCCTGCTCAGATGCAGCCACAGTACAGAGAGTAATGTGCAGTGATGGTTACTCATTATACATATCACAAATAAAAATAGTCTCTGCAAAGCATACATTGATTCTAATTTATGGGGAAAGGAACTAAAGGGGGTCCCTTTATCTGAAACCAGGAGCTGCAATTGAAAGCCAGATGAAATCAATAAAGGTTTAGAGAAGGAAAATTCAGCTCTGTAAAAATTTTTATAGTCTTACAAAGAACAATACTCATTGAAAATTACTGATCTTTTTTTCCAGGGTTTCTAGACACATAATATGTAGACAAATACATCTCCAGGCTTTTACCAAGGGTCAGATTCATCTCACCTAAATTTAGATGTTTAATTGTTAAACTTCTAAAGTCATAGATAGTCAACATTTAGGCTCTTTCTCTGGTCAATGAAGAGTAATAAAGTATCCATAATGCCATGCATAACACAGATGTGAGCTTGAGTTGCACTCGCTTACTTGTGTGCAATTCATATCCTCCTGAGAGAGGGTGTCTAAAAATCACCTTCCCTGGAAAAATCATGGTACTCCACTGATTCTGAAGGAAGCCATGGAATGTCTGTTAGATACCCAAATTGGACAAATTAATCCATCATTCAATTTCCTAAATCTCACTAATACTTAAAAGCTTTAGATACTTATTTATATGTTTTATGCTTAATTTTATTTAAACTAGGGCTCTTAAAACCTGGGTTTCATGCTACTTGCTTACTTCATGCAAGTGCAAGATTCTCCCTACTGTGCAGTATTCTGCAATCTTAAATCTAATCACTAATACTCTGAGGGAAAACTGGGCTCCTGAGAAAAGGTGATTAACTTAATTTAATTTTGGATTTTTTTTTCCTTTAACAGATGGTGACCTTCTCTAACTGCCAGGAATCCTCAAGCACGTGTTGACCTGAAACCAGTCATTTATTCCAGGGAAAGTGTGTAATAGTTTGACTCTCCACTTTATACTGGCTGACCTACAAGTTTTTTCCTAATGTTTCTACTCACAGCAAACTGGAATTTTCACCATATGACAGTGACCTCAGAAGGCAACAGCATAATCTGCTACATAAACAATATGTTTTCAAGATAAACATAATGGTAGATCAGAGCTTGATGAGCTTTTCCAAAAAGAGGCATGTTAGCTTTGTATTTGTTACGCAATCATCCTGAGCTTGTTGCCTCGCTGATTTTCTTTTCCTTGCATATTAGTTTTCATCTGTATTTTATATATTCATTTTAAAACACCATATATTTAATCCAGCAGGGGTTAAATGTCTCAAAGATGGATTTAAGTGCACAATCTTTCCTATTTCTATGTAATTACATTGCCTTCCATGTTGCAGTGCTGGTCTCAAAATAACTCCTCAGTTCCCCGCAATCAAAACTCCTGAGCTAGTTCAAGCTCCAGGAATTCAACCTACAGAGAGCTCAAACTAAACAGACTCTGGTCTGATGGAAATCAGGCACTTTCCCAAAAGGTGATAATGGCTAGGCACCAGATGGCCAACTGAGGAAAAAACAAATGCTCCTGGTATGTGCTAAAAAAAAAAAAACACAAACAAAAAAGAATAAAAAAAAAAGAAAAAAAAAAGAAGAAAAAAAAGAAGAAAAAAAAAGAAGATAAAAAGATTGGCATCAAAGGAAAATAGTAAAACCAGCAGTAGCTCTTGTGTCTGTGATCTGAATTATCACAACACAGTAAACAGCAGTTTCACGCACTGGATTCAGTTAAAACTTTTGTGCCATGCTTATTAATACACATCAGTGAAGCAAATGAAGCAGAAGTTATGCTTTAGCTCAGCCACAAATTGTTGGGCACCATACAGGCATAACTAAGTGAATTTGAAAGGCTTATGAAGTGCAAGAGGTCAGGCAGACGGGCCATTCCTTTTCAGCCTGAAACCCTGGAGCCTGCGAGTCCCGACTCACCCCTTAGAGTCAGCTCTAATAAACACTTTCCTGCAGACCCTCATCTGGATTGGCTGTTTTGTCTGCTTGAGAAAGATATTTCAGCCCCATAATACAGAGTTAATGATCTAAGTTTCATGTAATGTCTATATCATTGTGACTCAATAAAATAAACTTTCATTACCTTTGCAGACTCCAAGGATCTTCCACTCTCTTGTTGGCAAGGTACCTTGAACATCAAAATGAACAGCTCCATGAACGATGGAGGCAGCGAGGCTCAGTTTCCAGGCTGCACAGGTTCCCATAAAGGCAGAAAGTCTCTTTTCCCTCCAGGGACAAGCAGCATTAACCTTCCTTCATCAGCCGCTCTGGGGATGGGTGTCCTACACCAGATTACAATAGGGCGGGTGCTCCTCACAGCAGCAGGACACAGCTCCTGCTTGCCCTCCATGCTATGCCTGGAAGCTGGCTTCCCTTCCAGGACAGGCCACAGACCCCAGGGGAATCAGAGCATATGGGAGGTCAGGGGAGCAGTGAGAGCAAAGGGAGATCCAAAAATCCTATTGACAGCCCTTTCTCAGAGCTCCCTGAAACCAGCCTTCCTGGGGAGCTGTGCGGCTGCCACTGCAAACCTGAATTCAGCATCCTTGGGGCAGCAAAATGCAGCACTGTCTGTACAGGGAGCCTCAGCCCCAACCACTGTTTCTGTGAGGCTCTCCCTAGGCTGGAGATGTCTTACTCGCTCAGTCTGTGGCTCCAAATGCTACAAGGATGGAGAGAGCCTTAGCCAAAGACAGAGGGGCCAGACAGTCACGGTTTCCACAGGAATGCAGCAAATGCAAGGTGAGGGTGCTGCCTCGCAGGTGGAACAAGCCAGAAATGGAGGCGAAGGACAACAGGATGCAGGAGCTCTGGAGCCAGGCTGTGGGGACAGGGTCAGGTTTCAGCAGCAGTGTGTAGCCCAGCGTACAGCTGAGAAGAGAAAACGTGTGATTTGAGCTACCTCAGAGCTCTGCTTGACTGGGATTTCAGTGGGGGAGAGAGGAGGAATTATCTGGGGACAAGGCAATACCACTATTACAACAAACCAGATTGCTGGGAATATTACCCTTAGATTCACTCTAAATACCCCGCCTACATCATTCAGAAAAGGCATAAAAAAACATGGGCTAAGATCACTCCCAGTGCAACTACAGGTCAATTTACTGCATTCTGTGGCATTTCTGCAAAGGCAAATTATCTCCATTCCCACTTTTAAAGTTCAAGAAAGTAAATAGAGCATCTGTGGAGTTGGGGGAATTTATTATCCCACAAAATAACTGACTTGACCATACTTAAATATTCTGAATTAGATATACAATTGCAGATCCCTGTGCTGATTTGAAAATCAAATTCTGCAAAGATCAAGACAAAGCCACAGATGGCACAAGCCATTGCATATTTCTTAGAAGGAGCATTCCATGTACATTGGCTGCCACCTTAAACAAAGAAGACAGTAAGTTTTCAAGACAAAGCTACCCTAAAAATTCATATGTATAGCAGGCCTGTTCATTTAAATCAGTCAGTTTAAAATCTAAATATCATTAGGCCTCAAAATTGAAAGGTGCCAAAATATGGAATTTCCACAGCTGTAAACAGCAAATACCTGAAATGGGGAGAGTAAGAATGCATGAAACATCCAGTAGAGCGTGTTTTGCATTAATGTACACAAATCAAATGTTTTGTGAATTATTTAAGTGGATGAAACAACAAGAATGAAGCAATATAATCCAGTAAAGTAAAGCATGCATACCCTGAGGCAGAAGTGGTTTTAATTTTCTTGTCATAGCACAGCATTTTGTTGTGTATGTGTGTGTTCATGGAATGAGGTAGGGGACACTCGAAACAAGGAGTTGAGCAAAATTCTAGAAGATCTTTGCAGATAATTCTGGTGCTAAAGAGCAGGTCTCTGTTTAGGGTCACAAACCATACACCAAAGTGCCTTGAAAATGTTCTACTTTCCCTCACATAGGGTTTCACTTTCCTCTCTCTTCTAACCACCAAACTGTTCTCCTGCCTTTTCCTGTATGCAAATATAATGCAGACTGCAGACAATGTATACCTCTAGTATTGCTTGTTTATTTTTTACTGCCATACTCGAAAATCCATTTTCTTTTGGAACCACTTTTTTCTTTATTCTCTTTTTCCCTAGCTCTGAGGCAAAGAATTTAGCAACTGAGAGCTGTAGTGTTTCAGGGCTAGGAGTTATCCATAGATCCAGTCTTGTCCTTCCCAAACAGGTAGTCCAGTGAGAATCCAAACACCCTGAAGATTTTTTTAACCCATTGCAAGATCAGACTTCATTAAACAGAGAAAAAATGCCTCTGTGAACAACCTGCCACCCACTGACTGAGCTTTGCAGAGTTCAGGCATTTGCTACAAAGCGCTTTGTTCAGAATACTTGCTTTTAATGAAATCTTTACTTCCTATCTTTGTCTTTGGATTGCATATGCATGTATTCATTCTTTTCACAAATCATCTCAGAAGTAGAAGGCTGGCCCTTTCCAAACCCTTTCTTGGGATGATCACCTCTGCACTAAAAGCTTGCACTTCAGGTGCTGTGACTTAGTCCAAAATAACTTCCCATTTAATTAGAGAAGGAAAAAGCAGTGTGTTCTATTAGTTTTCCTTATAATTTTTTTCAGTCATTCTGAGAGTATATATCAGGAAACAGCAGTTGTATAAAGAACAAGCCCTCAAATATATTTTATTTTATTCTTTATATATTTTATACTTTAATTTCATTAAATTAAATGTGAAGTGTACTTCATTAGTAGCCCATTGTGATGAGGAATAAATCATAAGAATCTTCTGTCTGTTTATGTAGTGCTATTTCTAAAAGGAATAGGCATGTTTCTCTTATACTTTACCTTTCCCAGGTCACACAGTTTATCCATGAGATTTTCATCCCTGTCACAGTACTGTGTCCCCTCTCTTATGGGCCGATAAGTGACTGCAAGCCTGGAAACAATTTTTCCACATTATTGGGAGGCAGGATAGGACTCCATGTGAATCTTCATGCAGGATTGCTTTGAGCTGAGCTATCCAGCATTGGGCTCACCAGAAGGCAACCCCTGGTGTTATGGTGCATGCTTTGCCGGTGAGCATACAGCACTTTCCATGCTGTCATGGTGCTTCTCACACTTCAGTGTGATTCTGCTGAAAGACTGTTATCTTTGATCTCTCACAGCTCTGCCTTGCAATGGTATGTATTTTTAGATGCAGTGGAAGTAAGCCATTGACATTTTTCTCCTTTTTTTGAAGAGGACTTCTCACATGTTGTTTACTCTCCTCCATCTCTGTGAGTTTTACTGGAGTGTTTCTTCTCCACTGAGAGGAACATGCTGTTCATGTACACTCTTTTTCCTGCTCATGTTTGTGTTGCCTGGAAAAGACCAATTTTCCCTAACTGCATCATGACACACACTATAAATCACATTTGTGTCCCATTTAAAATATAAACCACAACAGACACAGAAGAACAAAAAGAACCACACGCCCAGCTTTTTTGACAAAACTCCCACACATTGATAATTAGAAGCACATAAAAACATAGACAGGCTAGGAGAGCTCAAGCGGCTGTCATGCTTCATGCTGTCTGTCTCAGCATCCTCCACTTTCAATTCTGCCACAAAATTGCCTGGAACAGTAAAAAGGGCAGGACAAGATTAACATAAACAATCTGTGAAACAATGGAGATTAAAATAATAGTAAAGATTGCCTGACAAGTGTGCTTTCATGAGACTCTGGGAAATCATTGCTTTAATTATCTGCACTTGTCCAAGGGATATCTGAAGCACTTAAACACTAAAAGGAAAACAATGCATTTTAAAAGCCATCTCTAACACAAATAATTGTTGAAAACCTTTTAAGTAACTTACTGCATAGGCAATGTGGATAGGGGATTCTGGCTGCATGTTTGTTTTATATTTTGCAATCAGATTTACTGGCTCTACAGACTTGAACTATAATCCTGCAAACTCACATGTATAAGTATTCCCACTAGACTCAACAGAACTATTCTAAGGACTGGACTGTCCAGTTTGTTATATATATACTACCAAATGTAACAAATAGTGCTCGTTACATTCACTAATATTGTTGCTACTGTTGCAAGGCTCCATATATTTGTGCTTAAACTATGTAAGGCATGGTGAATCCCCATGCCTCATACACCCCATTGCCCTATTAGCAGTTTAAACACCTAAGAAGGAACTGAACACATTGGCAAAGTGTGGAAAAAAAATAATGGCTTGAAGGGCTAAAGGACTTTATCCAAGGATGTTGAATAGATCAAAGGCAAAGCTCAGTAGGAAAACTAGGGCTCTTCGTTCCCCACACAATGTCACATACTAGATGGCAATACCTACTTCACAGTAGGATTTTCTCCAGCTTGCAGAATCAGGCCCTTATTTTAGGCATATTACAGCAAGTGTAACGCATGGAAATGAAGTTAAGAACCTCATTGATCTCAGCAATGTAATGATGAATATTTATTTTAGTCTAAAAAATGACCAGCTTTGAGCAGTCTCATTTCTCAACTTAGATCATTTTGGCACCAACTTTTTCATATTAAAATCTATTTATCTTCCATTAATTTCACCCTCTAACTCAGGTGAATAAGGATTGGTAGGACATAACCATCCTTAAAATGAAAGATGCCCTTTTATAAAAGCCAGTTCTTTCTATTCTTTCTCTTATTTTTAGATCTGCTATTAAGTATCTCACATACAGGTATTTGGTACTATTCCTCTGTGTCAGTATATTATAGATGTTTCACCCAAAGCAAGGGAGATGCACTTGGAGAACTTACTTACATAAAGTCACATGAGCTCCACACTTCCAGGTCATCCTGCCATATATTCTGTCAATCACACTTGCTCACTTTCAGCAGTGCCAGCCTTTAGTAGACCCTAATTTCCCCAGGACTACATCAAGACTACCTACTGAATGCAAGTGAATGAATCTAGTGATCATGAGTAATTACTCCCAGGACAAATTTACTCCTCTTGTATGTCTAGTCAGAAGCAATCAACAAGAACAATTATTTAGTTTAAGAGCCTAAATTAGTGCCTAGGTTCAACTGGTTTGACAGCAAGATGAAAGTTAATTAGCTCTAGTTGCTAAATTTTCAAATGCTAGTGAAAAAGATCTTCTCATCTTGAGGTAATTAATTGCCTTTTGGCAATTCAAGCTGTCCATGATTTCAAGTCTGAAAGGGCTTGTTGTGTCCCAAGAAAACAAACCAGCCTTATAAAACCCTGGAACATTCTACCACCAAGCCACCAGGAAATTCAAACAGCTCTTTGTCCAGAAATAAAAAAAACAATAAAAACACAAGGGGAAAAAAAAAAGCTTTTGAACATGGAGTTCTAGGAAAGAAGAGTCTTGAAATATCTGTTATCAAATAAAAAAGAAGAAAAAAAATCAAACTTCCATGGACTATATGCTGATTTTCATTGGTATTTTGGTTAACCTTCATTCCTCATTAAAAAAAAAAAATCTAAAATGGATGACACATTTCAATTTATGCATTTATTCTATTATCTGAATTAATGATGCACTGATGATTGATTTTTTTTAAAACTTGAAAATACACCTATATATCTTTGGCTTGCTGAAAAGGGTAATTTATTTTGTATGATCTGAAATGATTTTTTTTTCTCTTCAGCTGTCTAAAACCCAAACAATAATTTATACTTTAGCTCCAGTACAATTGAAGTCATCATGAGTTCTGCCACTTACTTCAATAGAATATTTTCTCCTCCAACTATTACCTTCTATTCCTCCTGTCTTTCTTTACTTCCAAATCTTAACAAAGTTGAAGATTATAAAGAGGTTATATAGTGTTGCTCAACATTTTACATGTTTTTAAAGTATACATAAAATATTTGTTTTATCTGAATTTTTTCATGTTATTTCCAACAAAAGAGACTCTGTGTTTTAAATTTTCAAATCATGTGTTATCTTATACTGTCAGTCTAGAAATTAATCAGAAAACAATGATACTATATTAAAATCATTCTATAACTTTCTAATTAAACTTATACAAAACTGAGCCATGATATTTCCTCTCATATTTTTTTTTATAATTCTTTTGGGAATAGAAAGAATTTTTAAAAAAGGAAAGAAAAAGTGGAAAAATAATTGTTCGGTTTTTCCTTATCTTTTTCAGCTGGAAAAAGGGATGAGAGCTCTAAATCAGCATTTTAAGATTTTCATAGTGGGCTTCTTTAAAACTGCAACAATCGAGCACAGTACCAAAAAATATTTTTGACCAAGTTTTTAATGAATTTTTGGGGGAAAAAAATCAGACTTATCTATGTCTGATTCTATTTTGCCACTCCTGTACATACACTAATTTTGCTTAGCTTTTAATACTGAGTTTTCACTCAGTGTTGCTTGCTGTTTTTATTTCATCCTTCCTATAAGCAGTATTTTTAATGTATTTAACCATAGGCTTAACACAGATATCTTATTCCTTATACCTTGACTTGTCACAATGTTTCACTATTCTTGCACATTGCAAGAAGGCACCCAGGAGAGAATATTGAATGACAAATCTAGGTTGCTTCATATAAGCCATTTCCAAAGAAGTACAGCAATGCTTGCATATTTTGTTCTACTTTTTTCTTTAAAATTCCCTGTAGTTAAGTGGATGCTGGTGAAGGTAGCTGACTTCAAAATCATTGGAAATGACACAAGTTTTCTCAGTTCCTCAAAGAAATAGTTTGCAACTGGAAAAAAAATCCTCCTCAAATCATTAGAATTCTTGCATATTCTCAACTGAGAAAATTGTAAACGGTTTTTCTGTGGGGGCTTAATTAGACCTGTTACTTGGGGTCTTCCCATATTGAAAAAAGGAAACTTAAAATAGTCTTACAGTAATTCCTATTCATAAAAATTTATGTGAATCAATTTTTTAATGGAATGTCTTCCTAAACTCCAAACTGGACTGGCTCTTTCCATGTTTTGCTTAACACAGAATGAGACCTTGCCCAAGAAATCGTGACTTCAAGGTTCACCATTATGTGGTCAGTCAATGGTTTATGGAAAGAGAATTCAAAGAACATATAAATTACTTATAAAGCAGACACTTCTACCCACTAAAATTGTTCACCAAAGACAAACACATGTGCATGAAATTCTACAAATTTGCTACTTTCAACCTAGAATTTTGTCTGAAAATAATGATGCTCTATTGATTTTTTTTATAACTTTCCATTTAAATTTAATAGGAAGCTGAGCTGGGATATTTGGAACTATTCTTTTTTATAATTATTTTTGGGACAGAAGGGAGAGGAAGATTTTGCACTTCTTACTTAAAAATGATGGCAAAGAGGGGAATCAAAAAGCCTAAGGAAATGGAGGTTATATACATTTAAAAACCAGAACCACTCATGTTGTTTGGCTTATGTCCAGGAAAAAAATCTAGTGAGACATCTTGAAGCCTTTGAAATCATAATTTTCAACTCTGAGGAATTCTTATATTATCCATGCTAAAAAAAAATAAAAATAAAAAGAAGCATAGGTCCTTTTTCTCCATACATTTCCAGATCACAGTTAAAATGTATTATACATACTGTAGATGTTATTTTTAGGTCAGATTGCCTGGTACTGTATGCTAGGTACTTTATTTATGGGTCACAGAGAGTTCAGTAATAGACATACTCTGTTGCTCTGCTGCATGGATAGAATGTGTCTTACCCAAGGCCTTTTACTCACAGAAACAACACTTGAACTTTATAAGACATTTTAAAGGGTTGGGTTTTTGGTTGTTTTTTTTTAATTTGTAACACCCCCTTGGAAGCTTTTTGTTGTCCCTGTTCCGTTTGCTTGCTTTTGTAAGCTGAGAAGCCATGTCATCTAGGAATTAATTAGCAAAACTTCCCAACTCAAAAGTAATTGACCTTTGGAAACTAAGTTAAAAATACTGGTCCAGCAGAGAACCCATACATCAAGACTGTTTCAGTTTAAGTGTTTCTCACCCTTCACAATCACAAAGACCACATGAGGCGATAGAAAGCCTCTACACATGTTTCATAACCCTGCCAAATTATTCAGCTGAAAACTTGGTAATTACATGTAACTATTTTTGACCATTTAAGCAGAGGCCTCATGCAAACAGTCAAAATTTCATTGTTCCCCAGCCTAGATTACACATCCTCTTCACCAGAATTTTCCTTCTTCTCTGTAGTCTTTGCAAGGTAAAGCATCTTTCTCAAATTCTGTCTTAATCAAAGCTGCTGTAAGCACAACAGAGAAATCAGCATGACTACCTGGTGTGGCTGCTGCTCCCTGAGGCCAAATATGCACCTTGTAGCTGCCTCCTCCTGCCCACCTATGGTATCTGTGAGTTTTGTTCATCAGTGTTAGAACCAGATTGATTAGAGCTCTTCAGCTGATGGACGGATTAGGAAAAGCATTAACAACTGCTCCATTTCAAGTGCCATGTCTTTTGAAAGCAGCCCAATTGTTCCATCTAGGCAGGATTAAGAGCCAGTCACAAGTAAGCCAAGCAAATGGTAGCCAAAGCATAAATCATCATTACATGCTGGCAGCTGGCTGCAACTACATGACAACTATTCACAAACAGGATGCTTGGTGCCCTTTTATGTGGATCTTGTGTTCTTTGCACATGTTTGTTCCACATTAATTGTTCCCTTGGAAATACAGGGAGAACTAAGGTGCTGAGAGAATAATAAAATACCTCCTTGTCTCCTGCTGCCTTTTATCCATTCACCAAGATTTCCAGCCAGCCACAGCATTAGTACCGCTTCACCATTACCTGGAGCTCTCTAGCTACATGGTATTTCTGCCCCACGCTATGGTCTCTTTAGTCAGAGAAACATAAAAAACATCATCAAGAACGTAGGGTTCCTTACCTCTTGGAGTGATCCCAGCAGTGTTATCATATGCATGATTGCATGTTTAAATCACTCCAATTTTAAGTCCCAGTTTGGAATTCAATATGATTTAGTGACTTGGGTGGCTGGGTGTTTTTTCTATATTTGTTTTACTGTTTTCAATACTTCTAATTGCTTTTCATAAAAAAGTCAAGGATACATATACTTCAGTCACATAGATACATAAAATTGTACAATTATGCGAAGAAGAAAAAGCAAAAGGAAACCCCACTAACTTGCAGAATATATATTTTCCCCTCATAATCAAAACCAAGCTTTGTGGCATGATTCCATGACAAATACTATTCTTTATGGCATTATCTCAGTCAAAAACAAAGACCCAATACCCATAATAAATACCAATAATAAAGGGTGTTAGACCAATCTCAAAAATCAACAGAATAGACAAGTAACACACTTTTTTCTCTACCTGCACATTCACACCTCCTAGCGTGGGAAATACTTTTGAAAAGCATAATCATTATAAACCATCTCAAAGCAATCCCGACATCTGCTGTTAAGTTGTTCTTCCATTCAGACTTAGAAGTTAATACCTTATCTGTAATAGTTGTAAATACCAGATATAAATACTAGAGAAAAGTGTAAGAATTTCAACGTAGGCAAGTGTTGGATAATCATCTGTCATGTTAGCTTTCATCTTGAATCCTAGTCTTTGACAATGGTTTAAGCATCAAAACATGACACTGAGTTCTTTCAAAATGTGTTAGCTTTAGCAGGTGTAACTCTGAAGCTCTCAAACCTCATGTAAACGTCCAGGACTTTTCCAGACCTTGCTGAGTGCTTCTTCTCATTGACTTTCTCTGGAAAAGAGCTGCATGGGCATTTTGGTAGACTTCCTGGTTATTGCTGAAGTCTGGGAGTGCTTACAAGAATATATTACTGTGCTGCTGGTTTTTAGCTAGACCAAGAAATATTTACAGAAATCCCAGATTTTTAATTTCACAAATCTTACAGCTGGAACAGACATCATAGTCATCTCATAGAAGAAATTTATATCCACAAGGAAAATCAGAACCCCAGTAAAGTCTGTTTATAAACAGTGCTATGAAAAGGGCTTGAAATACTATGAAAAACCTCTTCCAAAAGTTAATGCAACTTTTCTGACTAAGACAGATCCTATGTGACTTTGTGAGACAGTGGTTGCTTTTCTGCACAGGAATGAGCATCACTCTTACCTTCTTTGGATTACTTTATGTTAACAATAAATTCCTTCCAAATAGCCTTAATTATTAAATGTGGCACTAGCATATTAATCCACTGATTTCTTCCTGCCCAATATTTTGTTTTATCCATATATTATATCTAACAGACCAAATTTAAATACCTGAATGCTAGATTCACTAATATACATTGTCAGAATTGTCAGTAGCTTCATATCCTGATAACATATTAAGTAATATGAGAGTTGCTAATTATTCTAGAGCTGGAACCTAATAAAAATGCCAGAAAGCTAAACCAGAGAAGGGTGCTTTCTATTAAATTCCCAGCAGGAGTGAAAAGTCTATGAATCCAATTAAGTGACCTCATAATTTCTACTTGAAACCAAGGCCTTGCTGGGTCTACACACACTTTTTGTCCTGAGATAGCTTTTCAGATGAATGGGATTATTTTAACCAAAAGCTGTATTGATATCCAGCTAATAGGGTTCCTTTTATTTCAGTAAGCTTATTTGCCTTCCTACAGGGTATAAATTAATTGTAACACTTTTATATCTGCACAACTGAATGCAGAGTAGTAACTTTAGTGTCACTGTAAAAGTGTCAGTAAGACAAAGTAACTTAAAATAAGCAGCTGGGAAAGGCTGGCAGAGGGTCGCGTAAGCTTCATAAAATTCTTCAGAGAAAGATGGTGTCTACTGGCTTAGACCTTTAGCCCATAAGAGACCTTGCTCTTCAATATCTTTATCAATGACATAGACAGTGGGATTGAGTGCACCCTCAGCAAGTTTGCAGATGACATGAAGCTGAGTGGTGCAGTTGACACACCTGAAGGATGGGATGCCATCCAGGGGCACCTGGACAAGCTGGAGAAGTGGGCCCATATGAACCGAATGAGGTTCAACAAGGCCAAGTGTAAGGTCCTGCACCTGGGTCGAGGCAATCCCAGACATGAGTACAGACTGGGAGAAGAACTCATTGAGAGCAGCCACGCAGAGAAGGACTTGGGGGTCCTGGTGGACGAAAAGCTGGATATGAGCCAGCAATGTGCACTAGCAGCCCAGAAAGCCAACCGTATCCTGGGCTGCATCAGAAGAGGCGTGGCCAGCAGGTCGAGGGAGGTGATTCTCCCCCTCTACTCTGCCCTCGTGAGACCCCACCTAGAGTACTGCATCCAGCTCTGGAGCCCTCAGCACAAGAAAGATGTGGACCTTTTAGAACGGATCCAGAGGAGGGCCACAAAGATAATCAGAGGGCTGGAACACCTCTGCTATGAAGACAGGCTGAGGGAGTTGGGGTTGTTCAGCCTGGAGAAGAGAAGGTTCTGGGGAGACCTTATAGTGGCCTTCCAATACTTAAAGGGGGCTTATATAAAAGAGGGGGAGAGACTCTTTATAAGGGCAGATAGCGATAGGACAAGGGGGAATGGTTTCAAACTGAAAGAGGGGAGATTTAGATCAGATGTTAGGAAAAAATTCTTTACTCAGAGGCACTGGAACAGGTTGCCCAGAGAGGTTGTGGACACCCCGTCCCTGGCAGTGTTCAAGGCCAGGTTGTACGGGGCCCTGAGCAACCTGGTCTAGTGGGTGGTGTCCCTGCCCATGGCAGGGGGGCTGGAGTTAGATGATCTTTAAGGTCCCTTCCAGCCCAAGCCATTCTATGATTCTATGATTCTATGATTCTTATGATTGTGTCTAAAAGCCACTGAAGTCAAAAGGCTTTAAAACACACACTATTAGAATATGCTTAAGCACCATTTCTAAATCAAAATGTTTTCCTGAATCAGGGCCGCAGACAGGCTCAGAGCTTCTCTCTGTGACCCAGCATCCCGTGTGGGTTGCTGTAAGTGTTGTCCTGAGGAACTGGAACTGAATATTCCACATGATGATTCGACAGTCAACATTTTTCCAATTTGTGCTGGTCCTTTATATTTCCAAGAATGGGTGGTCCCAATCGGCATTGCCCCAGTGTTAAATAAGGTAAAGGTGTGTTGAACAGCAAGCCTCAGGAAGACATTACTATTATACTTTCTTGTATGGCTTGTAAAAGTAGTTTTCATGCCAGCAGCAAGAGTAGTAAGTAACTGGAATTGGTTTATTTCAGAGACTAATGGTAAATGCAAATAAAGATTTCTTTGCTCAGAAAACAACAGCCCTGTGAGTTAACAGAAAACATAATAACTGGTAGCTTACCCTCTAAGTAACAAATCTGGTTTAACAACCACCCACATATGTGTCTCCAAGGAATCATTCTACTACATAATTCTCCCTAGCCCAGTTATTATCTACGGGGATACTACCTTAGGTCTGCTATTCAGAACTGCTCCACCAGCTTTGAGAAAAAAATGTAAATTACAGAGACGAACTAAGTTAGCAGCTCTACTGAATATGAGCAAAATTGTTTCCTTCAATTGTAAAAGTGCACCATTTTATAACAAAACGGCTTTAATCACAGCCCTTCCTGTACCATAGAATAAGCAACAAGGCTTAGCTACTGATGCACTTTTTCTGTGGCTGATGATCAGTCCAAGAAACTATTGCAAAATAGGTTTTAAAGTAGTTTTGAACCCTCCTTCAATCCAAGATCCTCGTTCTGGTGCACAGGAATAAGAAAATCAACCATAAAAGATGCTTTGGGAAAAAATGAAGTGGTGTCCTGGTTTCAGCTGGGATAGAGTTGATTTTCTTCTTAGTAGCTGGTATAGTGCTGTGTTTTGGGTTTAGCATGAGAACAATGTTGATAACACACTGATGTTTTGGTTCTTGCTAAGTAGTGCTAAGTTGTCGCTAAGGTGTTGCCAAGTAGTGCTTACACTGGTCAAGGACTTTTCAGCTTCCCATGCTCTGCCAGGTGCACAAGAAGCTGGGAGGGGGCACATCCAGGACAGCTGACCCAGACTGGCCAAAGGGCTATTCCATACAACATGACATCATGCTCAGTATATAAGCTGGGGGAGTTGGCCAGGGGGCAGCAATCGTTGCTCGGGGACATGCTGGGCATTGGTCAGTGGGTGGTGAGCAATTGTATAATGTATCACTTGCTTTGTATATTATTATTGTATTGTTATTTTATTATTATTACTACTACTATTCTATTTTATTTTACTTCAGTTATTAAACTGTTCTTATCTCAACCCACGAGTTTTCTCACTTTTACCCTTCCGATTCTCTCCCACATCCCACCGGTGGGGGGGAATGAGCGAGCGGCTGTGTAGTGCTTAGTTGCTAGCTGGGGTTAAACCATGACAAGTGGTGAATGGAAACTATGGAAAAAGGGGGTTTTTTTCAAGGTGGGAAAAAAACCTATTACAAGCAGTCCACCCTCCTGTGGATTTTTAATGTGACCATTATTTGGAAGTAACATGAAGGTTTTTCATTTATTGATGTCTACACTCCTTCCTACTGGCACAGGCTTTTGTGATGCTTTCACTCTAAAGTAAAATTAATTTATTTTCTGTAAGATTCCTGTTATAAGACTGTAGTAAACAAATATTTCCATCTGTTTTGGGAGAGAAATGATTAAAGATTTGCCAACAACGGAAGTTAGTATGGATGCAACCCAAACCCAACCCAGCCCAATCCTCAGACTTAATATCAATAATCAGAGGGGCAATGGACAGACAAAAGACAACAGAACACAAACTAAAAACCTGGATATAAATGATCCAGAACTGAGGAACAGATGAGCTAAAATATCATTCTAAACTTAGTGACTTGATCTCATCCCAATGTGGACTGAAACTAGGCCCATGACTGCACTCCGTTGCTAAGCAGGAACAGAGCTGTGCCACAGCCCTGTGTCTGGTTTGAGAATAAGAGGATTCATTATTGCAGTCTCAAAAACTTAAATATTAAATGCAGACTGAGCTAGTAAATTCAGGGTCTGAGTTTTGAGCAATATGGGAGGTATATGAATCCAACACTGAGTCAGGCCTCAGGCTCTCTTGCTGTTAAGCCAAAGCTCTAAATCTGCTAATATGCATTTCCAAATTCTGTATATAATGGTTCTCTCTCCTCCACATATTGCTTGTTCTGAAAACCTCCCCCCTCCCCGAGCTTCTGATTCTTTCCTTCTTCTTCTTTGGATTGTTTTTTCTTATTTTGTCCTTTTGTTTGTTTTTTTTTCCTTTGATTTGAACTTTTCTTTATGGTCCCTTTATTGCTCATTCTTTTTTTCTCTTTACTATTTTCCTCCTCTTTTACATTGATTGATTGACCATGACTGGAAATGACTGGAAATATTCAGCAATCTAGCAAATGGCATAAAATGAGTGAGTCCTTATTATCAGAAACATGACAAATCCCTACAGTTCCTTTTATATTTGTGGTAAAACAGGTGGTCAGCATCTTTAGGAATCAGCCAGAGATTTCTTCTCTCTATATCTTGCACTGCACTGACCTCACAAAGTGTGCTAATAATGATAGCAAGAATTGAAAAAGCAAACAATTCTGGGTGAAACTTAAAGCAAAGAAAGCAGGCTTCACACCTTGCACATTGAAGCTCAACTTACAGATACAGGCATTTATGGAGTGAAGGGACATATGTCAAAGGCATTAGAAATAAAGAATGTGATGCTTTGATTCTCTCTTCCACAACTGAAGATCCGAAGGTGGAAACAGCAAAACCTTTTAATTAGATTTTTAGGAGTATATCCTAGAAAAAAGCATTGACAATGATCTTATTCTTATTATCCATAAGTTGTTTTCTAGAAATTTCTCTGCTGTGTTACAGAAAAAAAAGAATTTTCCAAATCTTTCATCTGAAGTCTTTAGTCCTTCATGCAATGCTCAGGTGTGGCTCTACTTTGAAAAGGAAACCCATATGACATTTTATTTTCTTACACTGATTTTTGCATAAAGTACCAATTTTCTAGTACAGCGTATCTAAATTTTAAATATCCTGAGCCATCCATGAGCTTTTTCTTCCCAAATTGTCTCTTGGAGTCAGAGACTAACAATATGTCTCATTATTTTTCCTTATCATTATCTCTGAAAATGCTCTATGTTTTGTTTTCTATAGCATCCACTTATACATTTTCCTGCTTATTTAGACTTCTAATAGACTTTACATATTAGCTTTAGGGTTGTTAGTTTATTTTTTTAAGTCTAGTAAACTGAGATGTATTCTCAATGGATGTAGATGGATATATGTCATATGCATACACATTGCACAGGCAGGCTATAGCACAACTTGTGAGGCGGGACGCGAGATGAGCAAGCTCCTCCAGACCTACTCTGATGACTCAAGACCTCTCAGACATTACCTTTTACTTGCACCTCAGGAGAGGTGTATCAAGCATCAGTATTTCCCTATCAGTCTCAGAGTCTCCCAAACTCTCCAGTGATGCACAGTGCAGTCATACCACAGCAGGCTCCTTGGTCTCAGCTCCATTCTAGTTTGCCTCTCACAACAGGACTTCCAGAAGGATCCCCAAAGATATCTTTACAGCAGACTACCACAGTGCCTGCACTATGGAAAATAAGTCTCTCAAGGGCCCCTTTAAAGCAGCTAGATCATCAGTGAGATTCTGAGCCTCCGCTTTCTGCAGAATATCTAAAGCATTAAATCATATAAGCCATTTTTCCACTGTCAGCTTATAATTAGCCTGTTTCCACTGCTCATCTGAAAAAATCCAAGGTCCCATCTTCCCACTGACTTGCTACTGTGTACAAATAACTTTTATTTTTTCTTCTTTTTTTCTCAAGAAAACATAAGCAGTACTGTATGTTTTTCATACAATGATTGCTAAAGTCACTTAAAGTGATATGATGCAATATGTCATCTACCAGCTGAAGCTCTAGTGGGAGAAGGTTTAGCTGCTGATCTAGACAGAATGTGAGGGCTCTGAGAATGCCCATACTGGACGTTTCACTGGAAAACTGTAAAAAGTGCATTCCATACGGCTTCCAAAAAATCCCACAGACATTACCAACAGAGAAATTGGGATGCTTTTAGAAATCAGCCTCAAAATTCTTCCTTTGTCTGTCTCCCTGGACATTGTGTTCCAAGATTAGCACTAGAAAACAAACAAAAAAAAAATCAAATTAAATAGCTTTACACAAATAGAATTAATATATAAATTGCTACCATTCAAGAAGATATTTTTTCAAATCATATTTTTTCACAGATTTATTAAAAACAGAGTGTGCTAGTGCATGTACTTTTGCATCAGAGCAATGGATTTGTAATCAGGAAGGGAGAAATTGTGCACTTGCAAATTTAACCTTCAAAAAGTCCACGACACCATAGCTGTAAGAAGGACACAAGGACAGAGTGTTTTCAGAGAGAGGCATGATTCCCAACCTAGTCCTTTCTTGCTACAAGATAGCCAGTAGCTTATCCTAAGACCAGGCTGTAGTGGCACAGCTGTTTCAGCTGAAGAAGAGTGATGCTATGTCTACACTACAGGGACTTGCTGTGGGTCCCCCTGACCTGTGACACCTGCCTGGGCCTCTGGCTGAGTGCAAGCTACCTAGAAGAAACAGTATGGAGGCAAGATGCCAGTCCCTGGGACATCTTGAAATTTGAAGTGCTACTGAGCATACTCTAGCAACTATCTCTTTCTGAAGATTTTATTCTGTCTAGTTATCATTGTCTAAACTTCCACTGCTAACTTTGATTTTTGCCTTTCATGTTGTATGCATATATTATCTAGAATCTAGAAAAAAAATCTAAAATCTAAAAACTTTAAATCTCTAGAAAGAGATTTAGAGATTATTTACCCTACTTCATGATGAGCAATGCGCATAATTCTAGTTATTGTTCATGGTAATCGTGTGTACAAATAATACTGTACCACAAAGGAAATGTAATTCTTCTTCAGTGGTGAAAAAATACTGCTGGTATACCACAGCCTATGATTCGCTAAATTCTGGAAATCATACAGCTATTGTAACTCCAATAGGTGCAAAGAAAACTTTTTTTCACTGAACAGTCACATTTAAATTTAGTGCAAATTCATAGAAACTGCATTTTTAAAAAATTCCTGCAGTGCTGTTCACAATATAGAGCAGTAGAAAATTTGACCAAATAGCTAAAACATGACAACCTGACATGTGCTCCAGTTTATCTATGTACCTATGCTTAGGAAACCATAAAAAGATCAAAATCAAACCACATTCATCCTGAAAAGAACATATTCCAGACACAAACACTAACAGAGCCACCAAGTCTTCCAATTCAAATAAACTAGCACCTTTTGTAATGTATAAATCACTGGTATGAACACCTGTTAAAACTAAATACAGATGAACACACTACAATAATTTTTTCCAAGTGAAACTCTTGGAATCATATAAGTCACTGTGGTTTCCAAGAAGACAAATGGCCTGGAAAATGAAAAATAAATTAGTTCTGTGACTAATTGGGGTCAGAGATTGGAGGACAGACTTGGTTCTGCAGTTGACTCTGGTGACCAGTAAAAGTCCATCTTGGCTCACAGTACAACTTTCTGTATTTCAGAGTTGTTTACAATAGAGAAACACTGAAAGTGTACATTAGAAAACTTCCTCTAACAAATCTAAAACACATGTCAGTTCATAGGCAAGTAATAAACTTATAAGGGGCCATGCTGACAGTTTCAAAGCCTTTTGGTAGGACTCTGCAACTTAAGATTGGAAGCATTATAATAAACATCTCTGCTTTTAAATTTTGCTGCTTGTCCTAAGATGCCTGAAAAATGTATCAGCTTCATAAAGAGTTTTGTCTCCTCCAGTTTCTCTTAAGGTCAAGAGAGTTACACTAGTGAAATATTTAAATAAGTTGCTTCAGAATCAGGCCTCTTATTTTTCACACAGAGAACAATATGATGTTAATTTAGTGCATTGGCTTGGACTTGTAATGGCTGATATTTTCATTGTGTTGTTCAAAGTATTTTGCTCCCTTCAAAAGTGTCAAAACTGTTTATAAAACACGTTTCCTTGCATCATGTAATCACTGAAGATAAATTCTGTTTATAAAGCACCACCATACAATGGGTTATAAAATTTCTCAAAGCTCTGATGAGCATGAGACTCTCTAATCAGAGAAAAGTCAAGCTCTTCATGCACATAGCATTATTATTATTACTACTTGAATCCACTTGCAGCCATAAGAGAGGAAACCGTTTCCCAGTGGAAAAATTCTACTTAATTCATTAAGATCAAATCTTCCACCCATCCCCAAAATCCCAAGTAAACAGGTGATATGAAAGATGGAAGAGCTAACTTGGAGGGAGCAACCTGACTTATGAGCTCGAATAGGAGCAGATGCAACTCTGACTATATGGGGGGGAGAGAGGAAGCTGCACAGTCACCAAGCTCGCATCACCTTGTAGGTATTAGGGTAGATCTGTGCTTGTCTTGATTGGCTGTACTTGAAATTTTATATTTCTTGCTACTTTTCTAGTCTCATCAGGCCTATTCCATTTTCTTCTTCTATACCTTGCCCAACCTCTCTCCACGTCCCTGTTGCTCCCATGCCAGGCGCAAAAGAAAGCGGGGCACTGCCTTTTTTCTTAGCCTGCAGAAGGGAAGGCAACCACAGTAGCTCCCAAGTAGTAGGGCATTTCAGAAAACGTTGGAAGTGCTATTTACAAATTTTCAGTATTCCCAACACTGATCTATGATAGTTTGAATGCATTTGCTGGTCTTGCCTGCAGATAATTCTCAAAGCATTGTGGATTCCATTTTAAAGTTAATCATATCACGAAAATAGCCTTCCAGAAACTGTCTCCTCAAGAGCTGGAAGCTGTGATTTTTCCATGACTAATACATTCCATGTCGGTTCAATCTATTTTAATTACATTGATGCATCCATTTTTCCCCTTCCATTGTTAAGCATGCCGCTACCAGTGCTTAAATGAGTACTTCTGTCTTTGTTTGCCTCTAGTTTGGGAATGTCAAGGGTGAGAACGCTTTACTTTCATTGCTTGGCCACAGACTAAAATAGCCTCTGACCTCCATTGTGAATCCTGGTGGTGGCCTTACCCATCGAATAACCCAGAAGTCATTAAAAAAAAAATTTTCAGCATAAAATATATTTATTTCTTGGACACTACTATGGGCAGACCGCTCCTCTTTAAATTTGTGGTAGTGGTATCAACTGATAAAGGGCCTATAAAAATTCCTCCTACTGCATAAATTAGGAAACTAATTTATCTAAGCAAACCTTCAGGGAAATATATGCACACAGAGATTTTTTTTTTTGTTTGTTCCATAGGCAGTGACGTGGAAGATACAGAGGGGCTTGCAGGAAAGATACAAACCCAGTATCTATGGATCAGAGATAATCTGGTCCTTACAAGTCAGAAAACTTTCTTACAAGTCATCCAAGTTTCCAACCAAAAACCAGGCTCTGTTTATTTACAGAAGCCTGTGAAGGACCTATCAAAGCCCAGTATATTTGTAGCACATTATGTATGAAATTCAAAGGGATATTTGCCCAGCACCATCATTGGAAGAAATAACATAAATTTACATACAAACAGATCTTAAGGTTATTGGTAAATTGACAGGGAAATGGTATGGGTTGGCCATGTCCAAAGAAGTTTCCGCTTCCACAGCAGCCAGACAAAAGACCCTACCAAATGTTAGATTGCATGACAGAGAGGAGAAAGGCAGGAACTGAGAAGGTATTGAAGTTGTGTCTGCTAATATTCTAAACCATCTTTACAGTTGTTATATATGCCAGCATATGGAGAGAACATAGAATGAAAATGATCCCCATCTCCAGTGCGGTGAATGAGACTCGTGCCACAGCAGCTGCGTGAACATCCAGCCTGGCTGATCACAGCACAGGGCTGATGTCTTCAACATACTACCAAAACCCGAAGCCCCTGCCCGTCCCCAGGCCTTTGAACAGTCCTGCTCTCACCTCCAGGTCTCCCTCCACCATGCAGTGTAGAGGAGATGGCCATCCCAGTCGAGAACTGAAAGAGCAACTCCCCCACCAACCAAGTCTGCTGTTCACTCACCCCAGGAA
Organism: Nipponia nippon; assembly: GCF_047370975.1. Classification (NCBI taxonomy): domain Eukaryota; kingdom Metazoa; phylum Chordata; class Aves; order Pelecaniformes; family Threskiornithidae; genus Nipponia; species Nipponia nippon. Next base: position 2,806,804 of record NW_028262339.1, on the reverse strand, counting down.
GAGCACAGCAGCTAGCTAGCTGTTCTCTTGCACTTAGGACACAGAAACCAAAACACTTACAGGATATTCAATAAATAGTTCAGCCTTTAGTAGGTCCCGGAAGAAAAAGACCTAATAAGAAAGAAAAACGCTTTGGTTTTTTTTTTTCATTTTACTAGGTCCTTCTTGAGTCTCTATTAGAAGACTTCAGTTCTCCCCAGAGAAGTCACCACCTCAGTGTTCAAAAATGCTGTTTTAGAATAGTTCTCTCAGCTAGCTCAGATAAATTCTACTACTGTGGATTAATAGCTCTCTCAGGTAATTTAAAAAACATACTGCTTTGGATTAAATTAAAACAGAATCTTATTTTAATAATAAGAGGGAATATAGAAAATAAAGTTTAGCATACAAATGAAAAAGGCATAAGGTATCTTAATGTACCCACCATAGGTGATGATATTAAAACACTAAGTTTAGCTTATGGCGTAGGACAATAATATTCCTGTCATCAGATATTCTCGCCTTACATTTTATTAATGTTATAAAATACTTTTGACTAGCAGTTGATGAGACGGGAAAGGAAAACCTCCTACAAAATATGCCACATAAAAAGAGTTCAACTTACAGACTGTTATTTTTTCCTAGTTATTAAAACTAAAATTTCCATTTATAAGTGTACCTGGAGCACGGGTTTCCAATATCAATTAATTGTTAATAAAAACAAGTAATTAAACTACATTGCCAACAAATTGTGCAATGTTAATACAAGCATGGAAAGTTACAGAAACAGTGAGAAATAATATAATAAGAAGGGAAATGGGTAACAATATGTGTATGAAATTTGTGTCTTTTCTATTTTGTAGTGTGAGCTCATCAGAGGTCATAAACTAAGTCATGGACTCAGGTCAAATTAAAATTTAGATAAGAGAGCCTGGGAGTTACAGGAAGATGCATTTTCCTCTCTTGGTTAATGTCAACCTATTGCCAGAAGTAGAAATAAAGGACTGCTGGAAGCACCATATTTCAACTGTCATATAATGCATGCGTAATGCTTATTTGTGTCATGAAAAATGTCACACCACCATTCTAACTTAGAACATACATTAGTCCTGCTGTGTTGGTCAATAATCACATTTTGCCTAGTCAAAAGATCTCCCCATACTTCCACGGGTTAGAATCTTCTTATTTGTTTGAATTCAATTTAGATTTGCTCGATTAAAATTATGTGTATACGAATTAAAAAAGCACATGTGCCCACAAGAAATTAGAATCCTAGAATCATAGAATCATCAAGGTCGGAAAAGACCCTTAAGATCATTGAGTCCAACCGTTAACCTATCACTGCCAAGTCCATCACTATACCATGTCCTTGAGCACCACATCTACCTGTCTTTTAAATACCTCCAGGGATGGAGACTCAACCACTTCCCCAGGCAGCCTGTTCCAATGCTTGACCACCCTTTCGGTGAAGAAGTTTTTCCTAATATCCAACCTAAACTTCCCCTGGCACAGCTTGAGGCTGTTTCCTCTCATCCTATCGCTTGTTACTAGGGAGAAGAGACCGACCCCCACCTCGCTACAACCTCCTTTCAGGGAGTTGTAGAGAGCAACAAGGTCTCCCCTCAGCCTCCTCTTCTCCAAACTAAACAACCCCAGCTCCCTCAGCCACTCCTCATAAGACTTGTGCTCTAGACCCTTCACCAGCTTCGTTGCCCTTCTTTGGACACGCTCTAGTACCTCAATGTCCTTCTTGTAGTGAGGGGCCCAAAAACGAACACAGTACTTGAGGTGCGGCCTCACCAGGGCCGAGTACAGGGGCACTATGACCTCCCTGGTCCTGCTGGCCACACTATTCCTGATACAGGCCAGGATGCCATTGGCCCTCTTGGCCACCTGGGCACACTGCTGGCTCATGTTCAGGCAGCTGTCAACCAACACCCCCAGGTCCTTTTCCGCCAGACAGCTCTCCAGCCACTCCTCCCCAAGCCTGCAGCATTGCATGGGGTTGTTGTGACCAAAGTGCAGGACCCGGCACTTAGCCTTGTTGAATCTCATGCAGTTGGCCCCGGCCCATTAAAAGCAAGTGACCCTTAAAACATTCCTTTATTTGTGATTCTTTAACCTAAACTAGAAACAAATATTCTTAACGGTGCTACATAATCAAAAAATATGTTTGGTGTATTTGGTGATCAGTAAATCCATGTTCTCATTCCCACTATGGTGGATATTACCATGACAAAAGCAGAGTCAAGAGTCAATATCATTAAAAGTCAGAAGCTACGTTCTAGTTATAGCTTCCCATGTTATCTGAACCACTCATAAATTCTCCACACCTTGCTTTCCTGCTGCGTAACATGGTGGTCATGTGGGAAGCTGAGATTTTTTAATACGTGTTTGTGAGTCACTTGGTACTGCAGAAGACTAGAACCCAACATATACATGTTAGAGACTTACAGTCAACAAAGAATTTAAGGTTGCAGTTAACTTTAAGACTATCAGCTTGAATTATCCTATGATTCTATGATTCTGTGCAGAAATCCTACTGAAGTTTGAGGTAAGGTTTGTCAGTTCCAAATGGAAACCATTGGCATTTCACTGTACTCGTTGCCTGTGAAAGTTTTCAGTCACAAGTGACATGAAGGGAAGAGCTGGATGAATGGGCAGATGCTGCTGAAAGCTCTGCTGTGCTTATCACTGGAGCTTGTCAAAAAATTAATTTCTATGAAATGAAAGACATTTCAAAAGCTGTCAGTGAGATTCAGTTGTCAAGTTGGCTATAGGATTTGCATCACAGCATCAGCCAGTTAAAGCAGGAATGGTGAGAGTTGAACACAACACTGAAATTCCTGCACTGAACACGGAGCTAAGAAATGCAAAGAAATGCAAAGAAATGCATTTCTAGGCTTCATCTTCCTCAAGAGGCCACACATTTAACCTCACAGCCTGGCTACATGTTCTCAGAAATTAACTATTTCCTGGTGTTAGGCAGTTTAAATCAGATCAGGCTTTAGTGTAAAAAGTAGTTCTCCACTTAGATACAAGGGCACCTGAGATGCAGGAGAGTCCACTCCAAACCCTACCACTGCTCCACTTGGGAAGATATTTCAGTGCTGGGTGTCTGTATCACCACAGTAAACAAAGTCACCACCACACTCCTTCTGGCCCAGCTAATTCTTATGTAACTTCAGAGAAGTAAAACATCTTCACCAGGAGAGTCTAAACGTTTGCCAATTCAGAGATACAGACCACGTCTTCAAATATGGAAGGTCCAGGACCAAAATCTGTCTTCCAAGCCAGAGAGAGGATTTGAATGCATATCAGCAATATCATAAATGAGTGTGATAGATGAGTTAGTGTAGCTGTAACTCATGGGCTACCGTTGTAGTGACAGCAGTAACAATATCTTCAATTTGTATAATAACATATATTCCAACAGAGAGTACATGCTATTCATTATCTGAAATCTTCTTTTTGCTGAACTGAAAACACTTCTGGGATTTACAGCAACTGTCAAACTGAAAAGCAGCTTAAAAAAAAATTCTAGAAAAGGAATTATTTTGATTCTTGTTTTATTTACTCTACTGCAATGTTTTTTATATTAGAACTGATCAACTAGACCTCACCAAAGCCTACAAAATTATACAATACACTTTTAAAAAATCTTTTTTCAACATTACATTTTTTCCTATATATAATATGAATAAATATGACTGAAACCCTGAATGCATAATTCTCTAAGAGCATATTAAAGCCTGTTGTCTCCAGCACAATCTTTCCAAATGTATTTGCAGGAGGAAGGTATCTCAGATCATCACCTCTTACTATATCCTGATCTAGTATTTAAAAGATGGTGAGGTTTTAACTCAGCAATAGAAAAGACACTCCATTCACTCATGTATCACTCACAGGACTCAGACAACTGGATACCACAGTTTTAGGCTGATATTTACTGGTGCCTTGGGAGTTGTTGAGCACCAACCAGCTTGGCACATACTGTCCCGTGTGGGACGGGCATGTGGTTGCACGACCTCCGTGTTCAGAGAGGGACTGCATCTTCCCATTTCCATCATGCTTGATGAACACTGTTCAAATTTTTAGTGTTCTTTTCATGGGAAAATGCCTACTTTGTTTATACTGTGAAACTACCTTCAATATGGAAACTATTAGTCCAATCGAATTTGGAATTTAGAAATTGAAAAAAATAAGTTATAAATTGAATAGACTATTTGACAATAAGATTAATACTTGAAATCCTGAAAAAATTTGATTTGGTTGCGTCGTGGTTTAACACCAACCAGCAACTAAGCACCACACAGCCGCTCGCTCACTCCCCCCACCCCAGTGGGATGGGGAAGAGATTTGGAAGGGTAAAAGGGAGAAAACTCGTGGGCTGAGATAAGAACAGCTTAATAATTGAAGTAAAATAAATTAGGACAGTTAAATAGGCAAAGCAAAAACCGTGCACGCAAACAAAGCAAAACAAGGAATTCATTCACTACTTCCCATCGGCAGGCAAGTGTTCAGCCATCCCCAGGAAAGCAGGGCTCCATCACACGTAAGGGTTACTTGGGAAGACAAACACCATCACGCCCAATGCATGCATGCCTGCCTGCCTGCCTCCTTCCCCCAGCTTATATATTGAGCATGACGTCACATGGTATGGAATAGCCCTTTGGCCAGTCTGGGTCAGCACCCCCCCCGGCTGTGCCCCCTCCCAGCTTCTTGTGCACCCGGCAGAGCATGGGAAGCTGAAAAGTCTTTGACCAGTGTGAGCGCCACTTAGCACCTATTTAGCAACAGCTTAGCACTACTTAGCAAGAACCAAAGCATCAGTGTATCATCGACATTGTTCTCATCCTAAATCCAAAACACAGCCCCATAACGGCTACCAAGACGAAAATTAACTCTATCCCAGCTGAAACCAGGACAGGTTCCCTGTACTATGCATATATAACTTATGAAAACAGTTCTTGGAAGCTCTCATTTAGACTTGATATTAGGAAGCATTTCTTTACAGAGAGGGTGGCCAAACACTGGAACAGGCTTCCTAGAGAGATGGTTGATGCCCCAGGCCTGTCAGTGTTTAAGAGGCATTTGGACAACACCCTTAATAACATGCTTTAACTTTTGGTCAGCCCTGAAGTGGTCAGGCGGTTGGACTAGATGGTCGTTGTAGGTCCCTTCCAACTGAACTATTCCATTCCATTCTCATGGCTGTTTATGTGTTTAGTCTAATTCTTCTGATATTGATGATTAGTTTTTTCAAATAACAGTAACAAAAGAGTTAAAAAACTGAATTTCTGTTAAAAGACTGATACTATCCAGGTGTTCAGCTATCTTGGAAAAAGACATTTGAGATATACCCTGTCAGCTGTAAATATCATTAGGAGACAGATTAGGCAGTGTTATACAAAACTTTAGTAAAACACAGGGATAATGAAAAAAACATTGTTCAAGTTCAGTGGAATAAATTGCCAAACACGTGACCTCCAGAGTGCCAGTGTCCATATTGCCAGCAGCAGGCTTATAGTGTCTCATGCAGAGACAAAGGCAATATTAGGTTCTTCTTTCATAGGCACCCTAGAAACAGATTAACAGCTACTCTGATGCTATAAAAGATTCTATGTTAGTCACATAAAAAGTATATGTTTCACTTACTTCTTGAGGGTACAGTGTCCTTAAAATATCTTGATAATTTTCTTCAAGTTACAGGATCAATGTGCTAGCCCTGACTCATTGCATGACATAATTCTGATGTAGAAAATAATAGCCATCAGAGATCTCCAACGGAAGAAAACTGGTGTATACCCTCTAAAGATCTGGCCCTTGGGATCAAGCTCCCTTGCATTGAGTTTGGTTTATATAATATAACCACCAAGCTGTTTAAAAACAAACCAAAACAAAACAGGAAAAAACCACCCCTTTTCATGAACTACTAGGAGAAAATGTAACCTCAGGTTAAAGGATACAATCATTCACAGGTGGGATTGTCTGGGGAGGTGTACGTTTTCACAGGGGAATTTACATACAGCCAAAAGAAGCCACTGCACAACAAATTGGGCAGGAGAGGGGGAGTTTTTAACTAAGTGGTAAAATAACTGTGTCTGTAGTTATCAGGCTGCTGTGCTTTTTGCTTAGTAGGTCAACACACTGTCGTCTTATTAATTTGTGCCTGGGCCTATCACGCAAAGGCTGTTGCTTACAGACAGTTTCAATTAGAGCAGTCAAACCAGCAAAATAGGACATCCTGGTTATAATTACTTTCTCAACCTCATTTTGAACTGTTGCTTTTTCAATCAGTCTTGGCAGATTTCATTATAAGGTATTTATTATAGCACACACATTTCATGTGACATAACAGTTTTATGTAAGAAAAGTGCACTCTCAGTCACAGAGTAAATCAAGATGCAAAATACTATTAGTCAAAGAAATAGCCTTAATCAAATGTCACACGCCATGAGACAAAAATAGCTGGTGTACTTCTACTACAGTCTTTATTATTATTGTTATTGTTATTGTATCCCTTTTAATGATATTCTATAACAAGTACAATATCCACTCCTGACCTCTCAGAGGCTGAGCTCTGCGACAAGCTGACTTTTCATTGCCCTGGTCAAACTGGGTAAAATAATTCAAAGTAAATCTGAAGCAGCCCAAAATAGAAAAAAAGTTTTCCTTTAAGCAAACTCCCTCTCCGAGAAAGAAACCAAAGAACTTTTATTGTGTTTTTAGCTTTAAAATTTTACAAGCAAATTTCAAAATAAAATGTCTTTCCAAAGAGAAACAGTAAAGCATTTCATTCAGAAACTTTTGAAATTAAACGTGTAGCTTTTCCAGAAAAAAAAAGTAACAAAGTTTCAACCAAAATTATTCCCTAACTGTTGCATGATTTCTCAAGTAGTTCCAACTGAAACTGTATCTGCATTTTTCAGTGAATGAATATCCGTCAAAAAAATTTTTCCCAGCTCCTTCTTTTAGTCTTCCACTCTTTTCCTTTGGCTATTCTAGGCAAAGGATTCTTCTCATCTCAGCAACCCCTAATAGAGATTAATCCTACCTAGATTTCAGCATTTTATATAACTGTTTGTTAAGCCAAAGTCAAACTTATTCTTGCAAAAATTTAAGATTTTCTTTCAACTAAATAAGAATTATTACTTGCAATATTTTAATATCATAAATAATCAGCTTTTAAATCCTTAATAAGGCAAGTGTGTAAATGTATACGTCAGCCTGAAAAAGAAACAGGAACACCAAGATGGCTGAAGATAAATAAACTTGTGTCTAGTTCTGTTTGTGCTTAAGTGTTATTTTCAGTTGTTAACTAGGTTACTCAATACTGAATCTTAAAATCTAATCATAATAATGAGGACTTATTGATGAGACAGGATTTGACCTAGCTGTGTGGTTTTATACCTCTCAAAATATGATCTTGATACAATTCTATCTGAAATCATACCAGATGCAGTTTCTACTGTAGTATCCATACTGAGGATGTGTCACTAAATGAGTGAATTATTCTTTTTAGCTATTGATCATGGAATATATTGAATGCATTATGTTTATTTGTAATGGAAGTAATTATGCCATTCAAATATAAGAGGGGGAAAAAAGTTTAACTAATCATTTTCTCATAAATACATGAAATTGGACTTTAAGCACTAAAACCCACATTGTATTCCTATACACATGCAGTCCTATATTTTATCCCAGGCTTTATATGTTGTAGGCACCATTCCTCATTGGCTGAGGAAGGACCTGGGTTTACACAGCTATACTGTCAATACAGGTAACAGGCTATTTAAAAAATACCAAATCTCTCTGTTTTTCTTGTAGTTCATGTCAACAGGCAATCAAAAGACATCAGCACGACTGGAACTGAGGCTGTGTTACTGCTGCTGCCTTGCTCACTAGCTACTGTGGATACTGTGGTTACGTAATTGGCATCATCTCAGCTTTTAGTTACTGTGGCTACATTTAATGATGTTGCCTTGGTTGCTAGCTACTGGGCAGCTTTGGTGTCTTCTCGATTTACTACGAAGAGTTACTGCTTCTGCTGCGCTTTGCTAAGCTACTGGCAGGATACTACTGTGGTCCAAATCTTGGGATTTCTTCTCAGCCAGATGCTTGGTACTGCAAAGTTTTCCTTATTTTGGAGTTTCAGGATTCAACCTGACATCAGTGCACTGTTGATGGATGTAACTGAAATACATAAGTTTTATGAGGGATAGATGATATTTAAGAGTTTCAAAGGTACATACAGGAGTTAGACACCCTTTTTTGGAATTCCCTCAGGAAATGACCACTCTCTAATTCCTTGTGGCTTCTCTAAAGTCAAAGGAGTTCTACTATAACCATTTCTGGTTACTGTAGAAACAGAGCTTTCTTCTGTAACCTGTTTAATCCAAAACTTTCTGAATATTTAGCTCTCTAGACTGGAGCTTTCATGTGGATTTAAGAAGCTGTTTTTCTGAATGCTCTGAAGCAATGCTGCTGAACAGTCAATGGCCACATCAGGGTGAAGCAAGAAAAAGAGATGGCTTGAGAAAGCCACCTCTCTAGGACCCGAATTATGACAGGGCATAATTCACTAGTTACTAACTCAAAGTTATTCTCAAACCATTCTTCCTTTGTAGGCACTTAGAGAAAAGAGAACAAAGACGGACAGACTGGAGGCAAGCACACAAGAATGCGTTTCAAAAGCAGAACTTTCTGACAGTGATGGTCACACAATTACATAGTTTCCCCACTTACTAGATATTTTCCCCATTTAGTCTTTGATTTCACATTCGAAACTTATATCTTATAAAAGAGACTGTATCTGTGCTTCATTAGACTGTAAGTTTTGGGGGGGGGAAAGAGAAAAAATCTAAAGTGTTTCATAGAATCATAGAATCATAGAATACCAGGTTGGAAGGGACCTCAAGGATCATCTGGTCCAACCTTTCTAGCACAATCTAGACGAGATGGCCCAGCACCATGTCCAGCTGAGTCTTAAACGTGTCCAGAGTCAACCACTTCCCTGGGGAGATTATTCCAATGATTGACTGTTCTCATTGTGAAAAATTTACCTCTCGTGTCCAATCGGAATCTCCCTGGGAGTAACTTGTACCCGTTACCCCTTGTCCTCACCATGTGACTCCTTGTAAAAAGGGAGTCTCCATCTTCTTTGTAGCTCCCCTTTAAGTACTGGTACATGGTGATGAGATCACCTCTAAGCCTCCTTTTCTCAAGGCTGAACAAGCCCAGCTCTCTCAGCCTATCCTCATACGGCAGGCTTCCAGGCCTTTGATCATCTTGGTGGCCCTTCTCTGGACCCCCTCCAGCCTGTCCACATCTTTTTTGTATAATGGGGACCAGAACTGTACACAGTATTCCAGGTGTGGCCTGACAAGCACCGAGTAGAGAGGGATAATGACTTCTTTATCTCTGCTGGTGATGCCCTTGTTGATGCAACCCAGCATCCTATTGGCCTTCTTGGCTGCAGCGGCACACTGTTCACTCACGTTGAGCTTCCTGTCCACCAGGACCCCCAGGTCCCTTTCCACGGAGCTGCTCTCCAGCCAGGTGGATCCCAGTCTGTGCTGCACTCCTGGATTATGTTTTCCCAGGTGCAAGACCTTACACTTGTCCTTGTTAAACTTCATAAGGTTCCTGTTAGCCCACTCTTCCAGCCTATCCAGATCTTCCTGCAGGGTGGCTTTCCCTTCCAGAGTGTCTACTTCCCCACTCACTTTGGTGTCATCTGCAAACTTCATCAGGCTACACTTGATCCCGTTATCCAGATCACTTATGAAGATATTGAATAACGTTGGGCCCAATATCGATCCCTGGGGGACCCCACTTGTGACGGGTTGCCAGTTTGAAAAACAGCCATTTACCACCACCCTTTGGGTGCAGCCCATCAGCCAATTCCTCACCCACTGCACAGACCACTTGTCTAGGCCATAACACATCAGTTCCTCCAGGAGGAGGCCGTGGGGAACCGTATCGAAAGCCTTGGAGAAGTCCAAGTAGACAACGTCCACCACTCGCCCCATGTCAACCGTTTCTCCAAACTTTTCTGGATTCTCCCAGTGGAAGTCACAAATGCAGAAGGTGAAAGATGGAAATGAAAGATTAACAAAGAAAGAACATAGAATCATAGAATCGTTAAGGTTGGAAAAGACCCTTAAGATCATCATGTCCAACCGTTAACCTAGCACTGCCAAGTCCACCACTAAAACATGTCCCTAAGCACCATGTCTACAAGTTCTTTAAATACCTCCAGGGATGGGGACTCAACCACTTCCCTGGGTAGCCTGTTCCAGTGCCTGACTACCCTTTCAGTGAAGAAATTCTTCCTAATATCCAATCTAAATCCCCCCTGGTGCAATGTGAGGCTGTTTCCTCTTGTCCTATCGCTTTTTATTTGGGAGAAGAAACCAATCCCCACCTCGCTACAACCTCCTTTCAGGTAGTTGTGGAGAGCAATAAGGTCTCCTCTCAGCCTCCTCTTCTCCAAACTAAACAACCCCAGCTCCCTCAGCCGCTCCTCATAAGACATGGTGTCTAGACCCCTCACCAGCTTTGTTGCCCTTCTTTGGACATGCTCCAGCACCTCGATGTCCTTCTTGTAGTGAGGGGCCCAAAACTAAACACAGTATTCAAGGTGAGGTCTCACCAGTGCCAAGTACAGGGGCACTATCACTTCCCTGGTCCTGCTGGCCACACTATTCCTGATACAAGCCAGGATGCCATTGGCCCTCTTGGCCACCTGAGCACACTGCTGGCTCATGTTCAGGCGGCTGTCAACCAACACCCCCAGGTCCTTTTCCGCCAGGCAGCTCTCCAGCCACTCCTCCCCAAGCCTGTAGCATCGCATGGGGTTGTTGTGACCCAAGTGCAGGACCTGGCACTTAGCCTTGTTGAACCTCATACAGTTGGCCTCAGCCCATTGATCCAGCCTGTCCAGGTCCCTCTGTAGGGCCTTCCTACCCTCCAGCAGATCAGCACTCCTGCCCAACTTGGTGTCGTCTGCAAACTTCCTGAGGGTGCACTCGATCCCCTCATCCAGATCATGGATAAAGATATTGAACAGAACTGGCCCCAATGCTGAGCCCTGGGGAACACCACTTGTGACTGGATTTAACTCCATTCACCACCACTCTCTGGGCCCGGCCATCCAGCCATTTTTTTACCCAGCGTAGAGTGCACCCATCCAAGCCGCGAGCAGCCAGTTTCTCCAGGAGAATGCTGTGGGAGACAGTGTCCAAGGCCTTACTAAAGTCCAGGTAGACAACATCCACAGCTTTTCCCTCTTCCACCAAGCAGGTCACCTTGTCATAGAAGGAGATCAGGTTAGTCAAGCAGGACCTGCCTTTCATAAACCCATGCTGGCTGGGCCTGATCCCCTGGTTGTCCTGTGCGTGCCATGTGATGGCACTCAAGATGATCTGCTCCATAACGTTCCCTGGCATCAAGGTCAGGCTGACAGGCCTCTAGATCCCCAGGTCCTCCTTCCAACCCTTCTTGTAGATGGGCGTCACATTTGCTAACCTCCAGTCAGCTGGGACCTCCTCGGTTAACCAAGACTGCTGGTAAATGATGGAAAGTGGCTTGGTGAGCACTTCTGTCAGCTCCCACAGTACCCTTGGGTGGATCCCATCTGGCCCCATACACTTATATGTGTTGAAGTGGTGTAGCAGGTTGCTAACCATTTCCCTTGTGTTATGGGGGCTTCATTCTGCTCCCCATCTCTGTCTTCCAGCTCAGGGGGCTGGGTACCCCTAGAACAACTGGTCTTACCATTAAAGACTGAGGCAAAGCAGGCATTAAGTACCTCAGCCTTTTCCTCATCCTTTGTCACTGTTTCCCCCACATCCAATAAAGGTTGGAGATTCTCCTTAGCCCTCCTTTTGTTGCTAATGTATTTGTAGAAACATTTTTTGTTGTCTCTTACGGCAGTAGCCAGATTAAGTTCTAGTTGGGCTTTGGTCCTTCTAATCTTCTCCCTGCATAACCTCACGACATCCTTGTAGTCCTCCTGAGTTGCCTGCCCCTTCTTCCAAAGGTCATAAACTCTTTTTTTTTTTCCTGAGTTCCAGCCAAAGCTCTCTGTTCAGCCAGGCTGGTCTTTTCCCCTGCCAGCTTTTCTTTTGGCACATGGGGACGGCCTGCTCCTGAGCCTTTAAGATTTCCTTCTTGAAAAATGTCCAGGCTTCCTGGACTCCTTTGCCCTTCAGGATGGCCTCCCAAGGGACTCTGTCAACCAGGGTCCTGAACAGGCCAAAGTCTGCCCTCCGAAAGTCCGAGGTGGCAGTTCTGCTAACCCCCCTCCTTACTTCTCCAAGAATCGAGAACTCTATCATTTCATGATCACTATGCCCAAGACGGCCTCCAACCATCACATCACCCACAAGTCCTTCTCTGTTCACAAACAACAGGTCCAGCGGGGCACCTTCCCTAGCTGGCTCACTCACCAACTGTGTCAGGAAGTTATCTTCCACACACTCCAGGAACCTCCTAGGCTGTTTCCTCTCCTCTGTATTGTATTTCCAGCAGGCATCTGGTAAGTTGAAGTCCCCCACGAGAACAAGGGCTAGCAATCGTGAGACTTCTCCTAGCTGCTTATAGAATATTTCATCTGCCTCTTCATCCTGGTTGGGTGGTCTATAACAGACTCCCACCATGATATATCTGCCTTGTTGGCCTTCCCCCTGATTCTTACCCATAAACACTCAACCCCATCGTCACCATTGTCAAGCTCTAGACAGTCAAAACAGTCCCTAACATACAGGGCTACCCCATTGCCTCTCCTTCCTTGCCTGTCCCTTCTGAAGAGCTTATAGCCATCCATTGCAGCACTCCAGTTGCATGAGTCATCCCACCGTGTTTCCATGATGGCAACTATGTCATAGTTTTTCTGCTGCACAATGGCTTCCAGCTCCTCCTGTTTGTTGCCCATGATGTGTGCATTGGCGTAGATGCACTTCAGTTGGTCTATTGATCCTGCCACCTTTTTGGGGGGACAAGCCCTAATTCCTATGTGACCATTCTCAGGTGCTTCCATGGTTTCTAACACATTCATAGCCCTTGCGTCTTTGCTGTTGCATGGCTCTCCATCCCCTACCTCCACTGAGACAGCAGACCGAAGGACCTCGCTAGCACACTGTCCCTCAAACATTGGCATGCATCATCTCAAAGAAGGGACAAATAAACACATGAAATATAAGGTCTACTACAAAACACTGCTATGGTCCAACATTACTTCTAAATTTTTGCTTTAGAAAGCATCTGTTTCATTTAAAAATATAAACTGTTTTATTAAATGGATAAATCATGTTTAAAAACACATTAAAAAGAATAAAGACAGACGAAGAGGACTGTTAATTCATAATCTAATTATTCCTGTTACATCAGGACCATACTGTATCCTAAGTACTTTCTTCTTCCTAGTTCAGTCCTCCATCATGAGACTTCCCTTCAGAGACACACTGCTTACCCCTTTAATTTCTCTTTTTCTGTTCTGTCACATATCTTCCTACTCATCTGACTTTAGATTCTGACAACTGCTTCATGCCACATGTCCTTGCTTTTCCTCCACCAGGATTCATATTTGACAAATGTCCTTTTTTTCCCTCTCAGTTATTTCTTGGCCCACTTTTCTCAGTTGCTGCAGTGTCAGCTAGTACTGCTTCTGTGTCTTTTTGCTCATTAAGCACTTACTTTTTTTCCATGTTCCCCTTGTGCTTCTCATTTTTTTTTAATTTAATCTGGGGTTTATGAAATCACTACCACCACATGTCTTAGCACTTTCTTCATGTTTTTTGCTGAGAACAAGAATAATAGTGTTTGTTTTTACAAAATGCAACCATGATTAGTATGTTCAAAATTGACCAGTTGCCTCTTGATAATAATCTTTTCCAAATGCCCATGTAACTTATTGTCCAGTTCTAAAATAAGGAACATAATGCTTTAAGGAAAAAAAAAAAAGGCAAAAAAAAAGCTGATGTCAGCTCTAAAATAATGAGTCAGTTTTTATTTAGAATTTTAGAAAAATTCACAGGACAAGTATATATGTAATTTCTTCCAGTTATTTGAGACATTTACTGCAATAAGCAAGTACTATTTGTCCTCTGCATATTTTAGTATAAAAGTTTCTTATGAAGCTCTCCACCCTTGTGGAGCAATGATAGACAAAAAGCAGTACATTCTGGCTATACATGCCATCAACCCAAACTCCACTATTGGCAGTGTCTCTGCTACATAAACTCAGTGTTAGTCCTCTTCCCACAGGAAAAACAAACTTTTTTTTTTGTATGGTTACCTATATGGAAAATGGCAAGTGCCTGGTTTGTCCTATTCAACATGCAGAAAGATTGCCCATGTACATGGTCCAACATGTCACTGTCCGACAGCCCACTGGAATGAAACCTTATCTTGTGCAAATACAATTAAAAGAAACTATGCAGAAGTCAATCTGATTACAATGTACAAATAAAAATTAATCAAAACAGCAAACAGGAGTGAAAGATGTAGCCAGGTTATAGGTACATGAATTTCATCCTCAAAAGCAAAATTTCATTTTGCCTTCTCCAGTTCAGCCATGAAACCTATCAGTTTTTATTTTTTAAAAAAGAGCCTTAGCTCTCCCCATGAATTAACATACCCTCTCCTGTCAAAAGACATAATTCAACCAGAGGTCTATCATCCATCCTGGATATTTGCCCACCCAAACGTAACACCCTGGGAATACTGGCCACAAAGAAAGAGTCTAATTCAAAAGGCGCTCATCAGCTACTGTCTCTAAGCTGTTTTGTGTTGCTCCCTGTCCTTCCCCATCCTCCTGTGATCTTTTCTGTTTCCATTAACTGTATATAGAACTTCATCTCTAGTAAGTCAAATGTCTGAAGTTGATTTCTCCTCCCTGACCCAAAGAAAAATGAAGAGAAGCAGAAGAAAGACAGGTACAAACAACCAAAGGTGGAGTAATGCTAACTCACTGCTGGACATGAGCCTGGGCATCTCCGATGCAAGAGTTTTCTAGACTATCACAAAATCATGTGCAGATCTCAATGCTCAGGGATATAAGGGCCTAAGAAAGAACAAGTAGATACCTAAATATGAAGTTAGCCACGTGTGCCAAATTCTTCTTTTAAAAATACTGGTTTGGCTCTTTAATCGTTTAACGGCATTGCACCCACGTGCTCTTGCACACAAGTAACAGTGAAGGCCACTCTGAGTCAGGGAACTGGATAGTGAAAAGCTGGTTCAGCTATCCTGACAGTAAACTGCTATAACTGTAGTTACATGCAGCTAAGGCATCCCTCTCCAGAAGCAGGAGTAAATCCAGTGAAGTTCATGGAGTTACCGAGATGTTAAAGGCAGCTCTGCAGGTGGCTATTGAACTCTACTTCCTGATGCAGCCTTGACAAACTCCAAACTTTGGCCCAAGCTTCAGCTAAGAGCAATAAAAAAATGCAGAAGGAAAGATCTTTCTTAGCATGCTCTGTTTCTTATGCCCTTTTTAAACATCAAGTATTGGTCACTATTGGAGATGAGGCTTAGCTAGTTTGATTTTTGCTCTGATCCACTGCAACAGTTCTTACGTTATAAAGTGTAAGCAAGAGGAAAAATCTGGTCCAGTGAGTCTACAGCTTTTAGCCTTCTGACTTTAAACAGGAATACAGAGCAGTGATATTGTTTTCATTAACTCCAGCAATAAGCTGGCCTTCTGGGTCCAATCTTAAGCTGCTATGAAAAGAATTATTTTACCAAGCTCTCAGTTTTGAGGAATGAAGATTACATAATTCCAGCCTGGCCTCCTTAATTAATTTAATACAGGAATGTTACTTGCTCACAGTCTGTCTTCTATTGTCCACTAATGTTACACAAACTAAAAAGTAATCAGCAAAAATAAAAGCTTATGTTTATTATCTAATTACCAAGAAAAACTGAGCGGTGAAGTTTGGACTTTTCCCATGTTAAGCTATATTGGCACCCAAAAGTTAATCTAGATATTTATTTAGGCTAGTGAATTGTTTGTTACTTCCCTTCACTGGTGCCAGAAGGTAGAGGACGGAAGGGCACTGTGCCTCCTATCTGCAGACCCTGCCAGCTAGAGGAGATTCCTCCAGGTGGAGAGAAGGATGCCCAGTGAGCTCCTTCTGCTGCTCCAGGGAAAACCTCCTGCTAGCATGACAACAGGGCACGGGCATGACTTGGTCAGCAGGGACACAGCCACTCTTCCGCACTGGCAGACAGCTGCCCCAGCAGGCAAATGGCTAGGCATGCCCAGCATGCTTGCGCCCAAGCCACTTAAACGCACGCCGGCCTCTCCACCCACGCCAAGGTGTATGTCTAATGCCTGCTGAGCCAATGGATCCTTCCCACCCTCAGCAGGATTTAGACAAGGCCCCTTAGTCCAGTAGCAGCCCCTGAGACTCAAGCCATCCCCTTTTGCAAAGGAAAGGTGGGTTTAAACTCAGGAGTAAAGCTGAGCACTGTGAATCAGGCCCAATCCTGCATCTAGGAAACACCTCTTGCCAGCTGTAGGGACATTTGCATAGGCCTCTCAGCCCTGATCTGCTCAAGAGCTGTTCAGAGAGACACTCTCAGCACAGCTGACCCACCCACTGGGCAGAAACTGTGGCAGAGGCCCGAACAAACATCCTTTCCCCCAAACAAGGTTATTGGGAAAACACGGACATTTCTGAGCAGTTTATTCTCTTGATTTGCAGATTGCTCAATATGAAAACATTTCTGATCCTACACAAGCCATTAAAAAAAAAAAAAATAAGGGGAGGAAAAGAAGTATGGAAACAATGGCATAAAAACTTTTGTTCTACTAAGCCTCCGAAACAAATTTAAAACACATGTATTTTTTTAAGTAATTTTTTTTCTACAAATTAGACCATATTCAAGTCATTGCTTAATTTTTGTCAAACCAGAAAAAAATTATGCCAAATACAGAGCTTTGATGAATGCACAGGTGATGTCATTTCAAAAAGTTGGGGGACATTTAAGGAGGGAAAACAATTTATGATTTCACCTCTGAATGAGAAGAGTCTGCTGTTTATTCAGGCTCGATGCTTGAAACAATACTTATCTGGCCTACAGAAAATGAGATAATTTTATTTATTTCAACAAAAGAACTGTTTATACCTAAACAAAGCTGTAACATTTTTTCCTTTCATATTGACTGTGAAATATAAAAATATCCTGGTAGTAACCCCCCAAAACGATCTTTCTTGAGCCATTGCAACATTCTGCTCTTTGCTGGCCTTGTAGATTACTCTTCAGTACATGACCTCCATATTTACGGTAATGTTCCCATATATACGCAGAGAGCAAAATGTCAAAACGGAGATAGGATCAGCAGATCTTAGAGCAGAGTTTTGTCCTCAGGAAAATGAAAAAGATATGAACAAGACAAGAAGTTGCCTGTCTTTCTTTTGTCTCAGTGATCATCAGTTCTAACTTTCCTCCTTTTTGGTCAGTATACAGTGCAGCATGTGAAAACTAAGCCTGTCCTTCTCTGTGTTCCTAAATGGCCATAACTTGTATGAACAGTGACTTGATGGATGTGAGCTCTGCCACTATTTTCTCTACAGAGTGGGCAGAACATAGTGTGGGTATTAGGAAGGATCACCCAGTCACACCATGCCTAACTTCTAGGCACACCACCTTCCAGGTGAACAGGAGGAGGGTAGTTTCCTCTGCCATGTTCTTCTGAGATGTTTGCTTCATCAGCTTCCATCTAGTTTTGCATCACTGAAAGGGAAATCTAAAGCTATGAGGTAGTTGGTGGCATTTAATTAAAATAGCATAGCCACAAATGAACTCCAGATCATTTTTTCAAATTTGAGCAGTGTTATCTGCCTACACATCCAAGCACAATGGCCAGAGTTATCTAACTTTCCTCTTGCTGACCTCATATAGCTCTATATTTAATGATCTCTATATTATCATATTTAGTATCTAAACAGGCGGTCTCTGTTTCACCATGGGGTGTTGGAGCTTGTCCTTCTTCCACTGTTCCTAGTGTGCCTCCACTCCTGTCCCCACAGCAGTTCCACCTTTGCAGACCATTCACCAGGTTTCCCACACGCATACTTTCAAGGCAACCCTAAATGTAGCCTGCCTGCTGCTTCCAAGTCTCTTCTTAGGAGCGTATGATATCTTCGGGAGCTTGTGATATTCTTTGCACTTATTTTATCTTCTTAGCTACTTCTGTTTATACAAAATTAAGTTCAAGTATATCCCCAGTGGGTTTCTCTGTACAAGGAATACGTATGTTTACTTCTTTCCGCCCATATTGTTGCATTCGGCTCTATGCCGCTTATCTGAGAACCATAACACTAGGAAGACATCCAAGGTCAGCAAATCTTGGGCTCTGAGACTACCGTCAACATATTTATATCTTTATATTCTTTAATGTGATTATGTAACAGGATAAGGAAGAAAAACCTAAGAATGCCTGTATTCCAGACAGAGCTGAGGCAATATTGGTAACATTGAAGTGCTGGAATTTAACAGTTTTCAGTGGGCTCAAGAACATACCAGATACTTGAGAAAGCAGATAACGAGAGAGCACTTTAAGAATACTCTCCCACCAGATTTCCTGGGATGATTTCTTTAAACAGCAAAGGGAAATCCTAGATAACAGGACTGAAAGAGAGGTCATTTAGTCTGTTCCTATAGGAGCATCAGCTATACCTAATCTGTACTTAAACAAAGAAGGATGTGGAGGATCCTGTAAGCTCGTGGCAAACATTAAATCTGATATATTTCTGTCTGAGGCTTTCACCCAAGAGCTCACCTGTTGATGGAAGAAGAAATTTAATTTTCATAGCACCCAGCACCAGAGAGCTGGGATCCTGTTTACAAAATTAATGACCCTAAAAGCTGTTGCTGCCTGAAGAAACACTCGCTACCATCTCCTGGACAGGCTGGAGAGGTGGGCCTGTGTGAACCTCATGAGGTTCAACACGGACAAGTGCAAGGTCCTGCACTTGGGTCAGGGCAATCAATACAGGCTGGGGGATGAAGGGATTGTGTGCAGCCCTGCCGAAAAGGACTTGGGGGTACTGATAGACGAAAAGCTGGACATGAGCCAGCAATGTGCTCTCACGGCCCAGAAAGCTAACCGTATCCTGGGCTGCATCAAAAGAAGCATGGCCAGCAGGTCGAGGGAGGTGATTCTGCCCCTCTACTCTGCTCTGGTGAGACCCCACCTGGAGTCCTGCGTCCAGCTCTGGGGTCCTCAGTACAAGAAGGACATGGACCTGTTGGAGAGGGTCCAGAGGAGGGCCACAGAAATGATCAGAGAGATGGAACACCTCTCCTATGAGGAAAGGCTGAAAGAGCTGGGGTTGTTCAGCCTGGAGCAGAGAAGGCTGCGGGGAGACCTTATTGCGGCCTTTCAATACTTAAAGGGGGCTTATATGAAAGATGGGGACAGACTTTTTAGCAGGGCCAATAGCGATAGGACAAGGGGTAATGGTTTTAAACTAAAAGAGGGTAGATTCAGACTAGATATAAGGAAGAAATTTTTTACAGTGAGGGTAGTGAAACACTGGAACAGGTTGCCCAGAGAGGTGGTAGATGCCCCATCCTTGGAAACATTCAAGGACAGGCTGGATGGGGCTCTGAGCAACCTGATCTAGTTGTAGATGTCCCTGCCAGTTGCAGGGGGGATGGACTAGATGACCTTTAAAGGTCCTTTCCATCCCAAAGCATTCTATGATTCTATGATTCTATGATCTTGTCATTTTATCGGACAAAATGACTAAGTAAAACAAATCAAGAATATAACCAGGCTTAAACTAAACAAACAGCCTAACATTGCGCCCCAGATACTGCCTCCAGCAGACTGTCAAGAATAAAAACATATACAAGCAGAGCCACTTTGCTGAGAAAGTCATGCTGCCAGGCTTGAAGCTTCAGCCCCACAAAACCTGCTCTGCCCTCACGGTGGGGCAGAGCAGCGGAGAGGGACCTTCAGAAAACTAGGTTGAAGAGACTAGTCAGGAGTCTAAAAATAGACCAAGTGATGCTGTAAGTTTTAGCTAAAATGTAAGACTAGTGTTACAGCAACTCAGCTCGCTTGTGGAAGAGAAAGACTTTGCATCAGATATGCCTCCCAAGAGACAGGAGCTGATAGCAGAAAAGAGCATAGTAGACAAAGGCTGAGATGGGCACTGTGAAGCTGGCATTAAAAAGTACGCAGGGAAGCACAGAAAATAAAAGGCTGCAGTGCAATCCAGTTGTTTCTCCCGTAGGATACAAAAAAAATATTTAAAGACTTTAGCCCTTTTTCCATTATTAATTACTGTCAATTATTCCATTTTAAAATGTATGCAAATTGTTGATGCTATGTCTTTTGCTTATTAAGTAATGGCCATGCTCAGTGTCTTGAACTTACACTCTGCAGAATTCAGTGCACTTGGTTGTGTGATTTATCTGATTTTACCATCATCCTTCCTTTGACTGCACAGTCCTCAAACAAGTGAAGAGCTTTCAAAATGGGTTTGCATATACTTCCTATATGACTGCATGGGTAAATCTACCACACAATGATGGATTCCTTCTCCAAGGATACTTCTGCAAATAAAGTTTCAATCATAAAATGCTTGCAAGAGAGAAAAGGGAATGAGTCAGCGTGAAGTTTGCACCTTTGAGTCAAATAAATATAAGCAACATTCACACAGCTCTGTCCAGCCACATCCCCATTTCAGCGAAAGGCTTCCATGCTCTCCCAATGCCAACAAGTCCTTTCTGCAGTTCTCCAAGTGCTTCTGGTGTTTGTTTCACATACAGTTTCTGTCTCATTCAGATCAAATAAAACCTGTTCTGTTTTATCCTCTTGGCCAGTCCCACTCCCTAGAGCTTGTTTATGTCCTAGATGGCGTGTTATCATGATGGAAGTTTCTCCTGTTCTCCTTCAGAAGAATCTCTGTAGACATTTCTGGCTAGATTTTCAACATAATAAGTAACTTCTGCATGAAAACCAGTCTTGTTAAAACTGTCATAATGCAACTTTAATGAAAAGTGATAGAAATCAAACATAAACATATGAATAAATAAAACTCTCTTCTAAATAATTCAAAAATCACTACATAAGGCTTCTCTCAAAACAGGAGGACAAACTGTCCTTTAAAAGGTCAGTGTATCAGAATCTAAATAAAGAAGTTTGGGGTGACATCTGAGCTCTGCTGTTCTAGTGTAGCTACAAAAAGCTGCTATAGAATGTGGTTAAATGTAAAGATGAGCTGATAAAGATGCAAAAGTCTGGTATGTACTGTGTTAGCTATTGTGGGAGAAAGATAAAGGGAACCCCTACCTCTGTGCAACTGCTATGTTGCAACACTCATCAGCCTCTGAAGCCAAGAGTCTATAGCCAAGAAAAAAATACTTTCTTGATTTGTTACTTTTGTTGTGTTTGTCTTTCCTACCTAATTTAAAATTCTTTCTTTTAGAAACTTGTAAATATTTACAAAATGAATAATACTAAACAGCAAAAGAGATTAGAGAAATGCTTTGGTACTAAAACAATGTGTTTCATGTAGTTTGATTGTATAATTCATTGGTGAAATGTGACCCAATTTTACAAGATCATATTTCAAACAATACAAATGAAATCCAAATTAAGTTCTAGTTGCTATGTTTACTGTGGTGAAACTAAATTTAATAAATATATTAGCAACTGGAGATATTTGGTGATTTCTGAATAACAATGTTAAAATATTCATAAATCAAAATCTTTGAGTGTGGACAAAGAGTATACATTTGGCTTTTGGGGGCTTTTGCTACTGAGATTTATTTTGTTTGATCATTCATAACACCTACTTCTTTTCACATAAACACATGTAAAACTTGTGTTAACTATTAAAAAAAACAGTGTTCCTTCTTGTTTCTTAATGGCTTATCAGTACTGCAGTAATAACGAAAACCATAAGAAACAAGGCTGCACCACAAATGTAGGTAATTAGGCTGTGGTTTATTTCTTTATAAACCACATTTGCAATTTATTGAAAAGCAATGTGGTTTATAAGCAAAAATTACTCACATTGTATGCCATCGTAACACCAGAACAAAGGTGTGCAGACCATTTTGCTCATTAAAAAAGCATTGACATTGAAAGTATATCATTTCTAGAGAGAGCTGAAAGATAAGTAGAAAACAGGAAGACTTTCTCCTGTGCAAAGCACTTAGTACAGCTAAAGAGATTAAATATTTTACGTAATAAAGATGCAGTGTTCCTTGTGCTAAATCACATCAGGTTTTATTGCAGATAAATCCTTTTCAGGAGGACAATAAAAGGACAGAGGAGCCTAATGAAATTGTAATTTGCAGAACATCCAGCTTAGTGTAACAGGAAGTCTAAATGGTTCCCTGTCCATGGAAATAGCAAAAAAAGGGGGACAGGCACAGGTCACCCACCTGTGCAGAGGATGTCCAGCAGCCTCCCGACAAAGAACAAAGATGAGCTGTACAGGAAACTAAGGATGGAAACCTCTTGAATCTGGTACAATGACCACACCGGACTTCCAATCCTAACCTTTTCCAGAAATCCAATCTACTTCTTTGTTGGTACTTCTCAGAAAAAAATGATCCCTGTCTCATCTCATTCATCCTAAAAATTATTTGTTTCCTAGAGTTATGTAGCTATTGCAGCAGACTGAGAGGGAAATTCTGGCAATAAGGCTCCAGGCTTAGTTATGTCCCCATGATATGAAAGTCTGCGTCTTTTTCCCCAGCTGCAACATGGGAGTAGTCACATATTTATTGTATTTCATCAGACTCTTGTGAGGGAATTAGTTTAGGTCACTTTTCAGAACACTCAGTATTTATTAAGTCTGCTCCCACCAAGAGGTATTAATTTTTTTTTTGTAAGTAATTTGTATTTTGTAAATAATTTGTAGAGTTCTCTTTCAGCTCCACTTAAGGTTTTCCAAAGACAGGAGTCTGTTAGTAGCTTCAGAAATGTCTCACTAAGCCTCCAGTTATTTGTGTCTGTCAGCTTCTCCAAGTTGGAAATGGAAGAGTTGCGTTAAACATCCCTATTAATTTTCCAACATGTTGCTCTAAGCAATTCCTCTGTCTTTGATTAGTTAGAAGTACATCTGCAAAGTTGAGTTTACAATACACCACATCATAATATCAAATGCAGATCTTATTCTGTCATCTGGACCATACATGTTAGTGTCAACAACAGCAATGAACAATACAAGACACAGCTCACATAAACATCTCAGAAATCATAAGCTTAATCATTGTTCAGAAGTTGGACCAAGCTATGACTAACCTCTTCAGCACTATAAGCCCTTGGCTTACTGACTTTGAAATATATACAGAAGAAAGCGTATCCAAAACCTGAACCTGGAGATGAAAAAAATTCATGTGGCATAACAATGATGTGAACGGCAATAAGCAACTTTAAAAGTTGGTCAATTATGAAACTGAAGTTGTGTTGAATTGCAAGCCTTGCTGAATGGCAAGCTCCTCTAGCACTGCAAACACAGGATAAGATAATTTCTTAATTCTTTTTATTAGCTACTTCTTTTCCAGTTCACTGAAGTCTGCTGAACTGGCTGTGCTACTGTCCCTCTAATCTTTGGCTTTCCAAAAGGATACTGGCAAACAGCATCAGTGGATAAAATTGATTAAGAGTTGAACTGGGGGGAAAAAAAAAACTGAAGCAACGATCAATGGAAAACATTTGCAGAAAGCGAAGCCTAGAAAATGCCTGTAAAGCTGGTCTGTACACACAAATGTGAGGTTTTCATACACAAGTGCCAGTGTGACTCATGACAGCGTGAGTCAGAGCCAGTGCACTTCCAGCTCCAGGTGGATTCTCAGTGCATTCCTTCTTGTGCCACTTCCCCCCATTCTATGATTTCCAAGCAAGAAAACCTGGATGCATTGAAAAAGGAAGAGCCACAGCATGTTCTCTGGTCTGACAGCAGTCTAGACACGTCCTTCGATTATTCTTAGGTTTTTGGTAAAAGACGGATGTTCCAGTGTTTCAAATAATAGACTGAACTAATGAAAATTGTTTTCCCTTTTTTTTCCATACATAGACATTAGGTCAGAGATGACTAAATTCTAATATTTCAGGTCCAGCCTCTGTGAGAGTGAAAAGGTTCTTACATGGTATTTTAGACAAAGCCCATGCCAAGCAGGTATTTCTGTAGCCTCATTCCTCAGTCAGAAGAGTGACAGTCAGCAAAGATCTATACCCTATTAGCACCATATATAACACTGCATGTACTTGGAACAATCATCTACCAGAAATAGCTGTCATTATTTGGAAAGGCAGGGAGGAAACAACTCTTATGAAAGAGAGAAAGAAAAACTATCTTTTTAGACTACTTGATTTGGGAGTGAAATAATGATCATTGACTCAGGGAATTATTGCTGGTACAGAAAATACTGCCTGGTTTTCCTTAAGAAAGTAACAAGTATGAATTGTCTAAAATAACTCCCAAAAGAATGCCTTTTTGTAATCTATGGCCTGAGTCCTAAAATCCAGTCCTACAAGACCTCATTAGTGTAAGGAGGGAAAGGTAGCTTTATTATAATAATAATAATATAAAAAAATAAATAAATTTTATAATTATTTTGTTATCTGATCCCTGAACCAGTGAAGGTCAAAATGCCCTCCAAAATCCCTTAGATGGGCTGATATTTTGCACCAGTATCCAGACATTGGTAGATGAGCACAGTTTCCCTAGGTGATTTGTTAGTGCAAGTCTCTCACTGCTTTGAGAGCCACTAAATAGAAGAGCCAAAAACAAGAGCTAAATTATATGTCATATGTTGACTTATATTTCAGTAATCATGGTTTGATAGCCTAACAGAAAGCCATTGTGCATGGGTGCTATATTTAAGAAACAACAGTCTCGGCAAGACTTGTCTTTCACTGTATAGAGCTGCAAACCACAAATCCATTCCTTCCACAGTCTGTTCTGCCTGATGCTCTTGTTATGCCCCTGTCTAAACCTTCAGTTAGACTTAGGGTTATCAAAGATTTGTTATTTTAAGGAGCTAAGTAGTAATCTATGTAAACTGGCAGAAGCTACAAAGTGCTCTTAGTGGCTGAAGTGCAGGGCCTCATTCAACCCAAGATAATGACACAGCATAACTGAAGCTGAACTCCTAGGTACTTCTAGTTATAAAGCTACTGTTTAAAACAGGAAAGACATTGAGAATACTGCAAGTTTATTAAAATAATAAATACTGCACGGCCAGTTATCAAACTGATGATTGTGCATGTTTGCTGCAAAGGGAAAAAAGTGACTATTGTCTGTTCTGCCACCTTCTCATGCAGAGTCCAGAGCAACTCCTGTTTTATAGATTTCTGAAACATCTGCTACTTAACATTGTTAGTACAGAAGTTTCCAAGAGCAAAAATGTTCTTGAGATATTTTAATATCTTCTCAGACAAGAAGCCCAAGGAAGCTGGAAGGTTCAAATGCAGTAGAATGCCTTTGACCACATCTGCTGCAAAGCACAGCCATGATGGTGAAAGATACCAAGCAAGACAAAAAAAAAGCCACATTGCATTTGACTTTTTTGACTGCCTTTCCTATGAGAGGTGAGAGAGAGAGTACTTAAAAATACACACGTATTACTTTTTTCCCCTGAGTAAAAAGCAGAGGCTTAAATTGATCTTGAAATAGTTGCATCAAATTAATTCAAATGAGACATTCCCTTGGGTATCTTCATCCAGGATTAAGTGTACTTTTCTTTCCTCACCAAAAATTGCAAGCCTTCAGAATCTGGATGACTGGGAGCATCAGATGGTTATGATAAAGGTAAGGAATTAAAATAATTTCTCCAAAACTGCTTTCTACTTTGAGATTAAAGCCAAAAATCACCAACCTGTGAAGTCAACCGTAACAAGTAATCATCACTAATCAACACAAAATCATTGTTCACATGTTTTCTGAAGCAAGATGGCTCATCACAACTATTTTATCATGAGACTGTAATAAAAAATGATAGCAAGTGTGTTTCTATGACAGGCAAAGGAGATTACAGAGACTGATTGCTCTAAACGATACATGTTAGTGGAACAGTTTGCTAATTCTTCCAAGGTAGGCTGATTTATGAGCTTTTGATCCATTTTAAAATTTGGAGGAATTTTTTTTTCTGGCCTTTTTTATGGAAAAGATGTGGTAGAATATGCTCAGTATTTTAGGTGTATACCAAAGGAATATGTAAATAAAATGTTTTACACCAGTGTAACTTCATGGATTTGAATGGAATTACTCTTTATATATGTGTCCTGGTTTCAGCTGGGATAGAGTTAATTTTCTTCCTAGTAGCTGGTATAGTGCTGTGTTTTGGATTTAGGATGAGAATAATGTTGATAACACACTGATGTTTTAGTTGTTGCTAAGTAGTGCTTACACTAAGTCAAGGACTTTTCAGCTTCTACCGACTGAGAAGGTTGGAGATACACAAGAAGCTGTGATCCAAATATATTTGTCTCAAAAACACCACACAGTTTCTCTAATTACAAACATCTATTATAATTTCTATTGCTTTAATGCTTAGGAGCTCCAGCCATGGACCAAAGCCCCATTTTGCTGGGAACTGTATGGGCCTTTAACAAGAAAGAAATCCCTGTCCCTGCAGTATGAGGCAAAGGGAGGAAAGGAAAGGAGAAAGTTAAAGACATACGGATGGCGAGATGCACAATAGCCTCAGTATATCAGCAGCCCAACCATCATCAAGAGGGCTATGTTCCACTTCTAGTTTGGCTGGTTTCCCTTTTCTTGGTATCATAACAAAGCAGAATTTTAAGGTAGGTGTATACACTATCTAACCAGAGAAAAGATGTAAGTCAAGGCAACAGTCAGTTGACATTACTGAGTTATCCACATTTGTATAGTATCACTTCAAAAACATCATGTCAAAAAAGTACCAATGATAAATAATATCATTTCCAGGAAAGCAATATATATGGTTGATGATGGAATGTAGTTTGAACACAGTGATTTAGGATCATGAACAAAGAAAGACTGAACTAAATGTCCATGCCATTAGCACATGAAGATTTAAATAAGCAGAAGATTGTGTTTTTGTAGAATACATCTGAAATTATAAGACTAATATGAGAAAATAAAATATAATATAGAAATAATGCTGTCTCAAATTTTTCAAAGGGAATTTCAGAAAAGTGTAAGGCATTAAAAATATATAGAAATAAATGGTTCATTTTAAATCATTTTTGTTTGATTTGCATAGGTTCTAAAGTATTTTAGTTTTCCTATGAATACTATGAGTTCCATGCAGATGATGTGACTCATGCTGATAGCATGGAAAGTTTTAATATTCATTTCAGTAAGTTTGATCAGGCCTTGACCAGGCAACAATGTGCCTTACTTTTTAATCACCAGGGTTCAGCACTGAACGGAATCAAAACTGCAATACAGAATTATTGATTCGTTGACCTAGTTACATCTTAGGTAGTTCTGAAGTCTCCACATCTGATTACAGACTTGTCTTAATAATCTGTTCTCACAACTACCCATCATCAGATTGTCTATGTGCTGCAGGCTCTCTGTAACCAGATGATCTAACTTCTTTGGCCAAATATTTTCTTGAAGAAAGTTTACAATTTCGACAAGACCTTGAAAATATTTATGCATGAAAGCTACTGCTCATTCTCACCA
This sequence comes from Nipponia nippon, assembly GCF_047370975.1. Lineage (NCBI taxonomy): Eukaryota > Metazoa > Chordata > Aves > Pelecaniformes > Threskiornithidae > Nipponia > Nipponia nippon. Next base: position 2,779,160 of record NW_028262339.1, on the reverse strand, counting down.
AATCATTTATTATTGTCAGGTCCCCAAATAAGTAATTGAATCCTTACTAACCTTTAAAGGCAAAAAAAAATTTATTTCAAATCAAGGCAACTGACTGAGTAAGGCCACAGAGGTCTGGTATGAAAGTCTATCATGCATGTTTCTTGTTGCTTATTCTGTCATCAAAGATCTATCCCTTATAACCCAGTAGCTGATGTGGGGAAAGGGATTTCAAACCACATGAAATGTATCTGCAACAGCTCATAAGGCTAGGTCATTTCCAAACACTCTGATTATGTCAAAAACATTCATTTTCAATGAGTGCTATGTCATCTACTGTAGTTTGACTCCTTTGTTACGTATTTTTCTTACCCAGTTCAGGACACAGAAGAAAAGCAGATGGCTGCAAACATGTCAACTGTCACCACAACTACTTGTTTCATGAACAACATTTACAACTTGCTCGTGACTGGTTCTGGATAAAATACTAAAAATATCTTGTTGGGCCCAGCCTGTCTTTGACTGAGAATATTCACAAAAGTGATGTTGTGAATTAATTTTATTAATTTTCAGAAAATGTAACACCAAATATTGCTGCTAAATACCAAAGTATTAAAAAACACACAAAATTTCTGTCAAAATTATTCAAAGTAACACAAGTTACTTTTTCTCAATACCCAGTGTTCAACAGCTAGGAAAGCATTTTCAGTTGGCTCATCTGTTTAAATGCACAGACAATTTAAATCATGATCTGATATTAAAAAAAAATCAGAGCAGAACCAAGGGAATGCCCATAAACAGAACTCCCCTTAGTTTCCAATCACTTTCATCTTCTACCATAAGGCAAAGTGGAGTGGAAAACTCAGCATGACTGGCAGGCTAACAAGTATGGGCATTAGCAAAGCAAGGGTGGAAGAAGGAAGTCTGCCAAAAGAGCACCTCTCACAAACACTTTTTTACTAATAAAGCCTTTCCTTCATACTGACCCAATATCATCCTGAACCTTTCCTTTAATTTTACATGAGGTAGAGAATGAAATGCAATTGCCACAGTAGAGGTGGTTAGCTATTTTTCAGCAAAATATTTTGTCTTTCAAAAAACTGAGCCTTCAAAACCAGGCTATCAATCACACTCATCTGGAAAAAATCAGAAATGTTGAAAAATCTTCTTTCGACATTTTCTAAAAAAAATATAGTTTCTCTATTCAAAATACAGAACAGTTTCTCTGTTCTGATAACTGTAAGCAGAAAAGTCATAGAATCATATGCAGGTTGGAAAGAACATCAGGAGATCCCCAGTGCAACTGCCTACTCAAAGCAGCATCACTGAGGAGGTCAGACGATGTGGCTTGGGGCTTTCTCCAGACTGGTCTTGAAAAACTCCAAGGATGCAGACCACACAGCCTCTCTGGGCAACCTGCTCCACTCTGAACTGTCCCCATGTGGAAAAAGTTTACATCCAGTCCAAAATTCTCTTGTTTCAACTAATGGCTGTTGTCTCCTGCCCTTCTGCTACGCACTGCTGCAGAGATCCTGGCCTCATCTTCTCAATAATCTGCACATAGGTAGGGGAAGGCTGCTCTGAGCCTTCTCCAGGCTGAAGCAGCCCTGTCTCTCAGGCTCCCCTCACAGGGCAGGTGCTCCAGCCTCTGAGCATCCTGGTGGCCCTCCACTGGGATCACTCCAGTTGGGCAAAGTCTACCTTGGATTGGGGAGACCAAACCAGAGGACGCAGTGTCTAGGTGTTGTCCAAGAAGTGCCAAGCTGAGGGGAATAATCACTTCCCTCCATCTCCTGGCTGTGCCCTTGCTCATACAGCACTGGATGGTGGTGGTCTTCACTGCTGCCAGCCCCGTGGGTGGCTCGCTGTCATGGTTTAACCCCAGCCAGCAACTAAGCACCACACAGCCGCTCACTCACTCCCCCCTGCCCCAGTGGGATGGGAGAGAGAATTGGAAAGGTAAAAGGGAGAAAACTTCTGAGCTGAGAGAAGAACAGTTTAATAATTGAAGTAAAATGAAATTGAATAGTAGTAATAGTAGTAATAGTAATAGTGATAGTAATAGTAATAATAAAATAATACAATAATAATACACAAAGCAAGTGATACACTGTACAATTGTTCACCACCCACCGACCAATACCCAGCATGTCCCCAAGCAGCCCCCCTGGCCAACTCCTCCCAGTTTATAGACTGGGCATGATGTCATATGGTATGTAATAGCCCCTTGGCCAGTCTGGGTCAGCTGTCCTGACTGTGCCCCCTCCCAGCTTCTTGTGCACCTGGCAGAGCATGGGAAGCTGAGAAGTCCTTGACCAGTGCAAGCACTACTTAGCAACAACTAAAACATCAGTGTGTTATCAACATTATTCTCATCCTAAATCCAAAACACAGCACTATACCAGCTACTAGGAAGAAAATCAACTCTATCCCAGCTGAAACCAGGGCAGTATCCACCCCTTATTCTATACCATATATGTCATGCCCAGGTCTTACACCTTCCAATACATCCCAATTAATCACCACCACTTTTCCAGTCTTTTGAGATATATACATATATATATATGGACATATGGATCATTTCCTTAGTCTATGGGCTATCCCTCTAAAACGTTCATTGAGTTCATTTAGTTCATGACTTTGGGCTTCATCTGTCATAACAGTCTTTCAGGGCAGGAGAGATGGTATGTGGTGGTGGATTGTTGCATGCTGAAGCCAGTTCTGGTTCTCTGACCTCTGCACTTTGCTCGGTTTCCTCAGAGTTCATTCTTCATTAATCTGGGCAATTCTTACTGTATACTGTTGATATAGCACATAGTAATCATTGAAGTGATGGCATCCAGTATTACATAGCAACTAACATTATACAATTCAGTTCGTTGGCTTTTTTCACCCAAAATCAAATCCCCTTGAGGTACACATCGGACTTCCCCATCCTTTTGCATCACCCACCAAGTGCACCCAGGTCCTTGAGCAAAAGCAATCCTACAAATGGGTTTACCTCTGCCTGAAGTGGGAGTAACCCAGACTGTCTTCCCCAGCATATTTTTTTATGTGCACTACAGGGACTTTATCCCCCTCTCCAGTGCGTAAAAATCTTGATTGGGCAGGGCCAGCTCGATTGGCAGATCCCCTAGTGTTGACTAACCAGGTGGCCTTTGCTAAATGTGTATCCCAATATTTGAATATCCCAGCACCCATGGCTCTCAGTGTAGTCTTTAACAGTCCATTGTATCGTTTGATTTTCCCGGAGGCTGGTGCATGATAGGGGATGTGATATACCCACTCAATGCCATGCTCTTTGGCCCAGGTGTCTATGAGGTTGTTTCAGAAATGAGTCCCGTTGTCCGACTCAATTCTTTCTGGAGTGCCATGTCACCATAGGACTTGCTTTTCAAGGCCCAGGATAGTGTTCCAGGCGGTGGCATGGGGCAAGGGATATGTTTCCAGCCATCCGGTGGCTGCTTCCACCATTGTAAGCACATGGCGCTTGCCTTGGCGGGTTTGTGGGAGTGTGATCTAATCAATCTGCCAGGCCTCCCCATATTGATATTTCAGCCATCGTCCTCCATACCAGAGAGGCTTGAACTGCTTGGCTTGCTTGATTGCAGCACGTTTCACATTCATGGATAACCTGTGCAATAGTGTCCATGGTCAAGTCCACCCACGAGCCCATCTATAGGTTGCATCTCTTCCTTGATGGCCTGAGGTGTCATGGGCCCACTGAGCTAGAAATAATTCACCCTTCTGTTGCCAGTCCAGACCCACCTGAGCCACTTCAATCTTAGCAGCCTGATCCACCTGCTGGTTCTTTTGATGTTCTTCAGTGGCCTGACTCTTGGGTATGTGAGCATCTACGTGACGTACTTTTACAACCAGGTTCTCTATCCGGGCAGCAATATCTTGCCACAATACAGCAGCCCAGATGGGTTTGCCTCTGTGCTGCCAGTTGCTCTGTTTCCAATGCTGTAACCACCCCCACAGAGCATTTGCCACCATCCATGGGTCAGTATAGAGACAGAGCATTGGCCACTTTTCTCATTCAGCAATATCCAAAGCCAGCTGGATGGCTTTCACCTCTGCAAACTGACTCGATTCACCTTCTCCTTCAGCAGTTTCTGCAACTTCTCGTACAGCATTCCATACAGCAGCTTTCCACCTCCGATGCTTCCCCACAAGACGACAGGACCCATCAGTGAATAGGGCATATTGCTTCTCATTTTCTGGTAGTTTATTATATGGTGGGGCTTCCTCAGCACATGTCACCTCCACCTCTGGCGATATTCCGAAATCTCTGCCTTCTGGCCAGTCCATGATCACTTCCAAGATTCCTGGGCGACTTGGGTTTCCTATTCGAGCCTGTTGTGTGATGAGTGCGACCCACCTACTCCATGTAGCATCAGTTGCATGATGCGTACAGGGGATCCTCCCTTTGAACATCCAGCCCAGCACTGGCAGTTGGGTTGCCAGGAGGAGCTGTGCTTCAGTACCAACCACTTCCAAAGCGGCTCGAACCCCTTCATATGCTGCCAATATCTCTTTTTCAGTTGGAGCATAGCCAGCCTCGGATCCTCTGTATCCCCGACTCCAAAACCCTAGGGGTCGACCTCGAGTCTCCCCTGGTGCTTTCTGCCAGAGGCTCCAGGTAGGGCCGTTCTCCCCGGCTGTGGTGTAGAGCACATTTTTTACATCTTGTCCTGCCCGGACTGGCCCAAGGGCTACTGCATGAACTATCTCCCGTTTAATTGGTTCAAAGGCTTGTCGTTGCTCAGGGACCCTTCTGAAATTGTTCTTCTTCCGGGTCACTTGATAGAGAGGGCTTACGATCAGACTGTAATTTGGAATATGCATTCTCCAAAAACCCACAATGCCCAAGAAAGCCTGTGTTTCCTTTTTGCTGGTTGGTGGAGACATGGCTGTGATTTTGTTGATTATAGCCATTGGGATCTGATGACGTCCATCTTGCCATTTTATTCCTAAGAACTGGATCTCCTGTGCAGGTCCCTTGACCTTACTTTGCTTTATGGCGAAGCCGGCCTCCAGAAGGATTTGGACTATTTTCTTGCCGTTCTCAGAAACTTCTGCTGCTGCTGTGTTGCCCCACACAATGATGTCATCAGTGCCTTGCAGGTGTTCCGGAGCCCCACCCTGTTCCAGTGCAGTCTGGATCAGTCCATGGCAAGTGGTGGGGCTGTGTTTCCACCCCTGGGGCAGTCGATTCCAGGTGTACTGGATGCCCCTCCAAGTGAAAGCAAACTGTGGCCTGCACTCTGCTGCCAAAGGGATAGAGAAAAACGCATTAGCGATCTCAATGGTGGCATACCACTTGGCTGCCTTTGACTCCAGTTCGTATTGAAGTTCTAGCATGTCCAGTATGGCAGCACTCAGCGGCAGCGTGACTTTGTTCAGGCCCCGATAGTCTACTGTTAGTCTCCACTCTCCATTAGAGTTTTGCACTGGCCATATGGGAATGTTAAAAGGTGAGCGAGTCTTGCTGATCACTCCTTGGCTCTCCAGTCGACGAATCAACTTATGGATGGGAATCAGGGAGTCTCTGTTGGTGCGATATTGCTGCCGGTGCACCGCTGTGGTAGCAATTGGCACCTGTTGTTCTTTGACCCTCAGCAACCCCACAAGAGAAGGGTCCTTTGAGAGACCAGGCAAGGTGGACAGCTGTTTAATTTCCTCCGTTTCCAAGGCAGCTATATCAAAAGCCCACTGGTACCCTTTTGGGTCCTTGAAATACCCTCTCCTGAGGTAATCTATGCCAAGGATGCACGGGGCCTCTGGGCCAGTCACAACGGGGTGCTTCTGGCACTCCTTCCCGGTTGAGCTCACTTCGGCCTCCAATACAGTCAGCTGTTGGGATCCCCCTGTCACTCCAGAAATACAGATGGGTTCTGCCCCTTTATAGTTTGATGGCATTAGGGTACACTGTGCACCGGTGTCCACTAGAGCCTTATACTCCTGTGGGTCTGATGTGCCAGGCCATCGAATCCACACAGTCCAGTACACCCAGTTGTCCCTTTCCTCCACCTGGCTGGAGGCAGGGCCCCTCTAGTCCTGGTCATAGTATTCGTTACTCCCTTCTTGTAAATGCGAATCAAAAGTCCCTTTATTAAGATCGGAAACAAAATCAGCCCTTCTACTCTGTCTGGGGAACTGCTCACTGGAAACTGGAGCAGCAATTTTCCTGGAAGAACCCTCTTTTGTAGTTGTTTTTCCTTGCAACTCACGTACCCATGCCTCTAGGGTCGAGGTAGATTTTTCCATCCCACTTCCTCATGTCCTCTCCATGGTCACACAGATAAAACCACAGGGTGCCCCGTGGTGTGTATCCACTATATCTTCTCTCTTGAGCAGAGGGACGCTTATTCCTAATGGCTGAGGTACTGGTCCGTACAGGTGAGGAGTAGAACATATCCTCTTTGAGTTGCTGGACCTTCTGGGACAGTTTCTCCACAGCTGAGACGCAGGCCCATAGGGAGGAAGAGAGACTTTCTTCGTATTGTCAGAGTTGGCCAGCCATTTCATCCACCGTCTGTCCCTCTTCATCTTTCCAGGTCATTATTGCCAATGAGTTTGCGTACAATGGTGGTGCGCTCCGTACAAACTTCCGCCACATGGGTCATGTGCACTGGACTTCATCTGGATCTATGGATAACTGCTCATTGTCCAGGTCATTATAAATCACCTCCAGCACAGCTAATTCCCTCAGGTACTGGATACCTCTCTCCATGGTGGTCCACTTGCCTGGGTGACATATCACATCTTCCTTGAAGGGATACCTTTCCTTCACACCTGACAGGAGTCGCCTCCAGAGGCTGAGGGCTTGTGCCCCTTTTCCAATTGCTTTGTCAATGCCCCCTTCCCTAGAAAGGGATCCCAGCTGCTTGGCTTCCCTACCCTCTAATTCCAGGCTACTGGCCCTGTTATCCCAGCATCGGAGCAGCCAGGTGATGATGTGCTCGCCTGGACGACGACTGAAATCTTTTTGCATATCTCGCAGCTCACTCAGGGACAGGGATCAGGTGGTTACCATCTCATTTATGGGTTCTGCCTCTTCCTCCTCCTGTTCTCTTGATGGCCCTGGCTCATCATCAGCCCTTACTAAACGAGCTGATTTCCTTGTGTATTTTTTCTTCTGTATAGCGGCAACTGATACTGCAATGGGTCGGTTCTCTGGTGTAGCTGCAACACCTGTCACCGGGGCTGGTGTAGCCGCAGCACCTGTTGCTGGGGCTGGTGCAGCCACAGCGTCTGTCATTTTGTCATCAGATCCAGAGACCTTCTCTTCCCCTTGGGGGTTCTGAATAGTGTTGAATAGGGCTCGGTAGGCATGGACCAGGCCCCAGCACGTTGCAGTGATTTGTGTCTCTCTGGAGTTGCCAGGGTTACAGCATGCTTTTTCAAATACTGTACTAGTTTTTCAGGATTCTGCACTTGTTCAGGGGTGAAGTTCCAAAACATTGGAGGGGCCCACTGTCCTAGGTACTTGCCCATGCTCTCCCACACGCCCTGCCACTCATAACTATCCAGCCTTGGGGCAGATCTCTGGATGATATTCTTAAACTGCTTATTAACCTTTGACAAAACTGAAACAATATTCCCAAGAACTACCAATAGATATATCTTAACTACCCAAGGATGTTCAAGGTACTGAAAAGTTGTTGTAATGAAGGAGGAAGCATCATAGAAGAAGGCAATAAAGGTGCCATTCTGTATTTCCTCCATAAAAAACCTCTCAGAGGAAGAGGTATAATTGCTAATTGTCTCCATGAGGTGGTACCTGAAGTACAGTAATGGCTTCGCTACAGAACCCAAATACCAGATAGCGCTCAAGGTCAGTGTTTTAATAACAAATCTCCCAGGCAAAACATCACTAATCACTGCAGAGCACAGCAAACTGCAAAACCCAACACCAATCTTTAACACATACTGCAAAAACAAGAGCATGGTGCAGATCAGGTAGACTAATACCGAGAACAGATGAATCAATATTGTGACCGGCAACTGTTAACAGATACAAATTCCTTAATACACTCTGGTTAATCTGTTATTATCTCAAACCCTTCGTGCCCCACTTTGGGCACCAAAAAGGACTGTCATGGTTTAACCCCAGCCAGCAACTAAGCACTACACAGCCGCTTGCTCACTCCCCCACACTCGGTGGGACGGGGGAGAGAATTGGAAGGGTAAAAGGGAGAAAACTTGTGGGCTGAGAGAAGAACAGTTTAATAACTGAAGTAAAATAAAATAGAATAGTAGTAATAGTAGTAGTAGTAGTAATAATAACAATATCATAATACAATAATAATATACAAAGCAAGTGATACACTGTACAATTGCTCACCATCCACCAACCAATGCCCAACCCGTCCCCGAGCAGTGATCGCTGCCCCCCGGCCGACTCCCCCCAGTTTCTATACTGAGCATGACGTCATATGGTATGGAATAGCCCTTTGGCCAGTTGGGGTCAGCTGTCCTGGCTGTGCCCCCTCCCAGCTTCTTGTGCACCTTCAGAGCATGGGAAGCTGAAAAGTCCTTGACCAGTGCAAGCACTACTTAGCAACAACTAAAACATCAGTGTGTTATCAACATTATTCGCACCCTAAATCCAAAACACAGCACTATACCCGCTACTAGGAAGAAAAAAATCAACTCTGTCCTAGCTGAAACCAGGACACTCGCTCCTGTGCATGATAATCAGTGCTGTCTTCCAAAGCCCTGGGGACTTATCCACAGAGCTGCTGTCCAGGCCGCCAGTAGCCATCCTGGACTGTTGCAAAGGGTAGGGGCTCTGCCTTCCCAGGTACGACTAGCAATGCACAACTTTGCATTTTTCTCCTGATATGCCTGTTTTCTCCTGAGTAAAAGAAAAAAAGCTTGGATGATGCTGTCCTTAAAGACTCACAAGCTTTCTTTATCTCCTTTGCCCTTCAGAGCTGCCTCTCGTGGGATCCCACCTACCAGTGTTTTGAATGAGCTAAAGTCTGCTACTCACTTTCCTCACTCCCTTCAGGATCTTGACCTCCACTAGTTTATGGTTGCTACAGCCAAGGCTGACACTGATTATCATGTTCCCAATCACATCTTCTCTGTTATTGAATAGGAGACCCAGCTGTGCCTCACCCTTGGTTGGCCAATCCATTATCAAGAAGTTACCTCTTATACCCTCCAGAAGTCTTCTCGACTGGTTGCATCCCGCCATGTTGCCCTTCCAGAAGATGTCAGGGAAGTTAAAGTTCCCCCCAGTAAACAAGGTTTGTGATATAGAGACTTCCTCCAGTTGTTTAAAGAATATTTTGTTGCCTTCCTCACCCTGGTTTGGTGGAAAACCAAAATGCAACAAAATCCTCTAAAATTACAGAAATGTTTTGACAGCAAATTTTTCTGACTGGCTTTGTACACTTTTTTTGCCCAGGATGGGCAAACAGGGTGTGGCACGTCAGCCAGGGCGTGGCGCGGCGGTTTGCGCGGCAGTTCATGCAGGGAGGGCCCTGCCACTTCAAACGGAGGCTGCTACCCACTTATAAAGAGCTAAGAACAGCAGCAGCCATGGTATCCACCCGGCAAAAAGCTGCGCTCTCAGAGTCCCTCACAGCCCCTCCAGCTGCAAGAACTGATGCAGCCACCCAAACAGAGCCTTCGAGGGAACATGCGGCCCTCCAGGTCCCGGGTTGCAGGGAGTGCCCGAGTTTCAGGTCAGTAGGTGACGGCAGCAGTGAGCTCACCTGCGGGAGATGTGCCCAAGTAAAGGAGCTGCTCAGCCTGGTGACGGAGCTTCGAGAGGAGGTGTCCAGGCTGAGGAGTATCAGGGAGTCAGAGAAGGAGACTGGTGGAATTGTACTCTACCATCCCTGAGACAGATGCACCAGCCAGCTGCAGCACAAGAGGCAAAGGACCCCCTACCCTCTTGTCACCAGGCAGAAGGAGGAGACCCAGGTGACGGGCAAGAATGGAAGCAGGTTACTGCTCAGGGCGGCAGGTGAGTCTGCTCTCAGCCTGCCTCACCTTCCCAGGTGCCCGTACACAACAGGTATGAGGACCTGGGCTCGGATGGGCAGGCAAGCGATGATGTGGATGAAGGTCCTTCTGGGATGGAGGGGTTGTCTAGGAAGCCTGCATCACAACCACCTATGTCAAGAAAAAAAGAAGGGTAGTTGTCATAGGTGACTCCCTTCTGAGGGGAACGGAGGGTCCCATATGCCGACTGGACCCAACCCACAGGGAAGTCTGCTGCCTCCCTGGGGCAAGGATAAGAGACATCACTAGAAAACTCCCCAGTCTGATAAGGTCCTCAGACTACTACCCACTATTAGTTCTCCACATCAGCAGCGAAGAGATAACAAAGAAAAATCCTAAGCCAATCAAAAGGGATTTCAGAGCCTTGGGGCAGTTAGTTGAAGGATCAGGTGTTCAGGTGGTGTTCTCTTCGATCCTTCCGGTAGCAGGGAAGAACAATGAATGGAACAAGCAGACCCAGATAATCAACACGTGGCTCCGAGGCTGGTGTCATTGACAGAACTTTGGGTTCTTCGATCATGGGATGGTCTATTCATCCCCAGGCCTAATGACATCCGATGGGATGCACCTCTCAGAAGGGGAAAAGGGTTTTTGCCCAGGAGCTAGCAGGGCTGATTGATAGGGCTTTAAACTAGATTGGAAGGGGGAAAGGGGCAATACCTGGCTAGTCAGTGATGAGCAACAGGATGGCACGCCAAAGTTCGAGGAGCTGAGTGCTAGTGAGATTCCTCAGGCTGCTCCACGAGGCAACAAGCACAATGAACCACACTTGAAGTGTTTTTACACGAATGCACGCAGCCTGAGGAACAAGCAAGAGGAGCTAAATGCCTTGGCCCAGTCCCAGAGATACGATGTCATAGGCCTAAGTGAAACCTGGTGGGATGAGTCCTGTGACTGGTGTGCCATGATGGATGGTTACAGGCTCTTCAGGAGGGATAGGCAGGGCAGGTGAGGCGGCAGGGTGGCATTGTATGTAGTGGAGGGGCTGGAATGCATGGAGGTAGCAGTTGGCAATGGCACAGTTGAGAGCCTCTGGGTAAGGATTAAGGGACAGACAAATAAAGTGGATGTCCTTGTGGGAGTCTACTATAGGCCACCCAGCCAGGATGACGACACAGATGAGTTATTCTTTAAGGAACTAAGGGATGCTTCCAAGTCATCTGCCCTTGTCCTTATGGGGGACTTCAACTTGCCAGATGTCAACTGGGAATACCACACAGCTGGTACAAGCAGGTCCAGAAGATTCTTAAAGCATCTGGATGATACCTTCTTGGTACAAGTACTAAGAGAACCGACCAGGAAAGGTGCCTTCCTCAACTTGCTGCTTACTAACAGAGAGGGTCTTGTGGGTGATGTGGCGATTGGTGGCTGCCTTGGCCACAGCGACCATGAAGCAGTCAAGTTTAAAATCTATGGTAACAGGAGGAAAACTGCCAGCAGGACCTCAACTCTGGATATGAGGAGAGCTGACTTCAGGCTGCTCAGGGAACTACTTAGTAAGGTCTCATGGGAAAAAGCTGGTCACTTTTTAAATACCACCTCCTAAGAGTGCAGGAGCAGGCAATTCCAAAATGTCAGAAGTCAAGCAGGCGAGGTAGAAGGCCGGCTTGGCTGAGTAGGGATCTTATGCTAGAACTAAGACAAAAAAAGAAAATGTATGACCAGTGGAAGCAAGGTCAGGTGACATGGGAGGATGCCATTCGCCACTGTAGAGAGGAAATATGCGTGGCCAAAGCTCAACTGGAGCTGAAGCTGGCCCGTACTGTGAAGGACAATAAAAAGGGCTTTTTAAAATATATAAATAGCAAAAGGCAGGCGAGAAATAACATTGGCCCATTACTTGATGAGCATGGTCACCTCACAAACAGGGACATAGACAAAGCAGAGACGTTTAATGCTTTCTTTGCCTCGGTCTTCAAGAGCTGGCTGATGTCATAGTGAGACCTCTCTCAATGATTTTTCAATGCTCTTGGGAATCTGGGGAGGTCCCAGTTGACTGGAAGCTGGCAAACGTTGTCCCAATCTTCAAGAATGGCAACAGGGATGACCCCGGTAACTACAGGCCTGTCAGTCTCACCTCTGTGCCTGGCAAAATCATGGAGAAGATTATTCGGGGAGTTATTGAAAAACACCTGAAAGACAACGCAGTCATTGGTCCCAGCCAGCATGGATTCACGAGGGGAAAGTCCTGCTTAACAAACTTAATTTCCTTCTATGACAAGGTTACCCACCTAGTTGACCAAGGGAAGCCAGTTGATGTAATCTTTTTGGACTTAAGTAAAGCTTTCGATACTGTCTCTCACAGTATCCTCCTGGACAAAATGTCCAGCATACAGCTGGATAAACACAGAATGCAATGGGCGTGCAATTGGCTGACGGGTCGGGCTCAAAGGGTTATAGTAAATGGGGTTACATCGGGCCTGCGACCAGTCACTAGCGGGGTTCCGCAGGGATCCATCTTGGGGCCAGTGCTCTTCAATACCTTCATAAACGACTTGGATGCAGGACTGGATGGTTTGTTATCAAAGTTTGCCAATGACACAAAACTGGGAGGAGCCGTTGACACTCGAGGGCAGAGAGGCCCTGCAGAGAGATCTGGACAAATTAGAGAGCTGGGCAATCACCAACCGTATGAAGTTTAACAAGGGCAAGTGCCAGATTTTGCATCTGGGACATGGCGACACTGGATGTACATACGGACTGGTGAACGAGAGGCTGGAGAGCAGCCCCACGGAGAGGGATCTGGGGCTTCTGGTCGACGGCAAGTTGAACATGAGCCAACAGTGTGCCCTGGCAGCCAGGAGGGCCTACCATGTCCTGGGGTGCATCAAGCACTGTATTGCTAGCCGGTCGAGGGAGGTGATTGTCCCGCTCCACTCCGCACTGGTGCAGCCTCCTCTTGAGTCCTGTGTGCAGTTTTGGGCGCCACAGTACAAAAAGGATATGAAGCTACTAGAGAGTGTCCAGAGGAGAGCCACGAAGATGGTGAAGGGTTTAGAGGGAAAGCCATACGAGGAGCGGCTGAAGTCACTTGGTCTGTTCAGCCTGGAGAAGAGGAGACTGAGGGGAGACCTCATCGCAGTCTACAGCTTCCTCACAAGTGGAAGAGGAGGGGCAGGCACTGATCTCTTCTCCCTGGCAACCAATGATAGGACCGGAGGGAACAGCAGGAAGATATGCCAGGGGAGGTTTAGGTTGGACATTAGGAAAAGGTTCTTCACCCAAAGGGTAGTGGAGCATTGGAACAAGCTGCCCTGGGAGGTAGTCATGGTGCCAAGCCTGATGACATTCAAGAAGCAATTGGACAACGCCCTCAGACATATGGTATGATTTTTGGGGTTGTCCTATGCAGGGACAGGAGTTGGACTCGATGATCCTTGTGGGTCCCTTCCAACTCAGGATATTCTATGATTCTGTGATAACCATCACATACTGATAGGAACATTGATATGAATTGAAACAAAGTCGGTATGAATAATACAAGACAGATGTTTGCTCACTGTTACCTAACTAATCCTAGCCATCACAACAGCATGTGGCAAACACCTGCTAAGGCCTGGCTGTGTGTTGGATGTGCTCCTAGTCACTGAAGGAAATTTCTTGTAGCATCCCATGGTAAACTAAAAAGCATTAAAAGCTTCAAATGACAAGATATTTGTCTCAAATTACAGAGAGACCTTGTCTCTTCCAGTTGCAAGCTCCCTGCTTTTTTTAAATACCCACTGAAGACTCAAGCAGTGTCCAACACTTTTCAGAAGAAAACTTCCTTCATATATAGAAGCACTGAAGGAGCCTATTTCCTCAGTCACTCAAGAGTGCCAAGGAACGAGGTCTTACCCATTCGTAGAAAGAGAGACCCACTCAATCGCACTACAGCCCAGCAGCAGGATAGTAAAGAAGGACAGAACTTTGAATCCAGCAGAAATGATAACAACGTCCCTTCCCCCCTCTCACACCCTCCACTTCAACAGTAGCACTTCAGTCCTTTCTTCCCATTGTCCTTTCAGACATTTCTGTAAACACAAACAAAAGTCATTGTTCTGAATTTATGCATCACAGACTTATTTTGCCCACTGAGGACATCTGAGCAGCCATTACTTCATAAAAATATGGGTGGAGTGAGAGGATTTTAGGATTAACTGCAAATAAATGAAGAGTTAGCAATGCACAGTGTATCTTAAAATCCATAGGCTTGGATAATTTGTGCTCGAGTGTCCTATGAGTGCTAGTTCAGATGTTTGGAGCCAGAAAGAGTGCTAACATGCTGTCAGTATTAGAAAGGATGTGCAGTATAATCAAACTAGGCCAATTAGCATGACTTCTAGCTCAAGTAAAATAACATCAGTTCAAAGTTATTTCAATTTACAAGTCAATGTTTTAAAAAATCTTGAAAGAGGAAGATACTACACAGTTAATACTGTTGTAGGAAAATGGACCTTGAAAAATAAACCAAATTTCATTCTTACAGGAGACCAAAAAATCTAAAACTGATAAGGTTAAACATTAAAAATTTTGGCAAATATTCTATGAACATAAAGCTTCTATGGCTTAATGGGGTATGACATTGTGGTTAAAAAATGGCACCAAACATTTTCAATAAATGTTCTAACTGGAATAAGAAATACTACTATTTTGAACAAAATCAATACCTTACCTGAGACAAACGTCTAATATAAATACTGAATTGCACTAAAACAAGTGGATAAAAGATTATTCATAATCCATGTCAGCGAATGGAGAAACATGGGTTCAGAGAGGGCTGCCCAGAGACCAAGAAAACAGACAAGACCACTGGTCACCTACAGTAGTCCGGGGTCTAATATTGAAGGAAAGCATCAGGATACTGACCTACAAGTGGTCCCTTGGATCTCACACCCTGGATATACTTTAAAGTGAAAAGTAGCAGAAAAACTGAGAAGGAGCCTTGCCATTAACTGTGACTCAGAATTGCATTTTACTGTCTATATTATAAAACAATTTTTTTTTTGAAACCTTGGTACAGTTTTGTAAATCAAGTGCTTTACCTTTTCTTTTGCGAGAATAAAACCTGTATTATTTTTGGCCCCAGGTTTATCTGGTCTCAGAGGGATGTCTAAGTAAAGAGGATACATCAACTCTCCTTATGCAACATGTCCAAAGCAAATAGTGCATGTTGGTAGTCCCAGTGCAATTGTACCCCACGATGTCTGAGGAACCTAGAGACTGGGGTGTGCTCCCCATCCTCCAGCAAGGCTTTCTTGCAGATTGACCATGTCCAGGTGCTGGATTATGGGGACAAGCTCCCCTGGCAAACACAGAGAAAAGCCTTTTTTTGAGGAGCAGAAAGCAGAGGAAGAGTTCACAGCACTAAAGACACCTCTCATAAAGTCTAAACAAAGAAATATCAAGAAAGAGCTGGTATATAATTTGGTAGAGAATGGAATGAAATCTGGCGGTGATGTTTAAAGAAGGATGTGTGAAAGGTTATAGATCTGAGTGACAGAAATATTTATCATGAGAGGAGAGGAGCAGTTAGTTACCTTGCAGCAAGACACTTGCAGAGCTCTGTATGTAACTTATTAAATAAGGAGCAGGGACTTGACTATGGTGTCTAAGTATCATGATGAGGAGAGAATACTGGGTATTAAAGCCATAATGCTGATGGGAAGGTATTAGATAGGATGGAAGGAAAATACCAAGGAAGGAGTTGTGGCTCCAGACCTTCATGTTGGAAGTTTAGATTAAAAATAGTGCTAAAGCAAGTAGGGTTACTAATCATATTAAAGACAGTGGTTGACTGTCCAAGTCCAGACACCTTCTAAATATGTAAAGAACATTTTACTTGCACACAAAGTATTGTCCGCAAGAACAGAGTGAAATACAATGGCTACCTGCATACTGAAGGCTGAGATAATGTGATTCCTGTGTTCCTATATAAGTTCCTCTGCCGGTGAACAAGGTGAGACAGCCACCAAGGCTTCTATTGGCCACTTTGGTCAGTAATCTGAAGGTGAAAACCTCAGTCCTTCCCCCACCTCTCCCAGCTGGTGCCTCCTGAGGTTTCTTGCAGGTGTGGCACCACAAGCCTGCCTGAGGCCACTGTCCCTACTCCCTCCCCATGCGGTTGAGGGGAGGCTGAATTATAAATGTGAAGAAATAGTTCTGTAAACCATTTTGGAGGAAATCCTTTGTGTTTCCTATAAAAGGCAGCTTACACTTCAGGGAGAGGCAATACACTCCAACAGACCTCTCTCAAG